>NC_084487.1:14858559-15147960 GCF_030035675.1 Rhineura floridana | reverse complement strand
GAAGGGCTGGAAAAGACCCCTTCGGAAACTCTGCAGACCTGCTGCCAGTCACTGTAGAGGAACATATAGAGCTAGGAGGGTCAAGGATCTGACTTGGTATGAGATAGCTGCTTATGCTCGTCCTACAGTTGCACTGATGAACAGCTGCAGTGGTGAAGCCATGATGCAGTGGCTTATGGCATTCATACAATCGGAGCTGGAAGGGGCGTATAAGGCTATCGCGTCCAACCCCTGCTCTTGAAGGCCTTGTCTCATCTTCTCTACACAGCAATCAAGTTAGAGATCAAGATGATTGGTTGGTAACGTCAGCTAATTGAGGAGGTTCTGAGCTGCCGCCTTGCTGCTCATCACATAATTTACACTATTGGATGCAGTACTAAAATAAAGTATACCTGCGGTGGCCTTGCCCTGTCTTCAGGAATTATTTATATTTATATACTGCTTAATACCAAGACAGTCTCTAAGCAGTTTGCAAAAAGAGCAAATACTATATATTTAGCACAAAAAGTACAATACCACATAAAATAATAAAATCCCCCCAAAAGCAAACCATAGCAGCACATTTTGAAAGCACTTTATGATTTAGGGATCCCTCCCTCAGGCCAAAGCACATCCTGACACACACAATGCAGCATTCATCCCTTTAATGCATCCACATCACCGTCTTGCATCCACCTTCTGGTAGGTAAAAACCCACTCTTAATGACACTTTTTCTCATAACCAATTGGATTTGACTGCTCGTCATCACTTGAAGACACTAAAGAAAATGTTTTTGCCTTTTTGCAAGGAGCAATGAGGAATTGCTGATAAATCCAGATGTCTTTCAGTGCTGCTGAAAAGAGTTTGCAAACAGCCAGTGCTTATAGAAAATCAGTGAAGGTGATGCAAAGACAAATGTGCTTGAGGGGAACAGGTGAAAAAATGTTTACTGATCATGCTAGAGAAGTGAGGGAAAAGAGCATGTTCAGCTTGGCCTTGAGATACTGGGAAAGTACTGCAGGAGTTATTATCGGAGGAATTGCAAGAGATGTGAGGAAGGTCAGCAGCTGAAAGGGTGATGTGGGTCAATCATGTGGAGACGCCAACTGAAAGTAGAAACTCCTAAAATACCTTGTGTAATTGTCTGTCTCTTGAACTGTAACTGGAAACCTCTCTTTGCAGGCATAAGAACTCATGTGAGACTGAATGTTACCTCTGGAAGCCTGGAGGCACTTGGTGGAGATGTGTCTAGGGGAGACTTGTGAGTCCCTTTAAAAAATTTTTTTAAGCTTGGCTACAAGTTGCTAAATTGTCACTTAAGAAAACCAAAACCACATTTGTATTTTCCAAACGTTCTGACAGTTCTATGCTAGAACCCTTTGTGATCACAGTTTTCCCTTCCTCTTTAAAATAGTGCAGTCAAACATAACCATCTAGGCTTTATCAGTCTTTTGGAGTGGACTTCATAATGGCCTATGACACCTTTACCATACACCGCACTGAGCCATCTCCTGGGCTAGAGGTGATGCCATTATAGGTCACAGATGATGACCTATTAATGGCCGCTACTGCATTGCCCTCTTCTCATTTCCATTAGTAGTTCAGATATCCATTTTCCAGTTTGCTGGCATCCGTAGCCAAGAGAGATGCATGCACCTTGGGTAATATTGATAGTCTTCAGTTGATGTGAAAGGAAGCTTTAATGATGGGGACTTTTAGCACAGGAGAAGAACTTTGAGGCCAGGAAATGCGATGGGGAGCAGCTTCCCAGTAGTGCCATCACTGCCACTAACTGGGAAGGATGAGGTTGCAGGGAGGCCAGTGTGATGTCAAGCGGATGGAGAGGGGAAGTGGCTGGGAGGGAGCAGCAGTTGGGTGTTCAGGATTGGGGGAGAGCTGGCATTTGCAGGTGTTGCTGGGGAAGGGAATTGGTCTGGAAAGATACAAATGAAATGTGGCTTGTAGGATTTTGGTCCTTGAAGCTAACCACTGGTCCTACTGCTGGCCCTCCCCTCCCATCACAACCTGGTGAACGCAGAAATGGCAGCTGATCTGGGCTTTCTGTTCCTCGTGCATTCAGAGAAACTTCCGACTTGATCACTTGTGTGGCGGATCTTCAGTTCAACAATCAAAAGCTTCAAGAGGAGAACAGCCAGTTAAAGGTGGCTTTGGATGCCATGGAGGAGGCCAACAACAGACTAACGGAGGACAATGTCGAGCTGCGCAATCAGATAAAAAGGTGGGGCGCTTTGGGCTGAATCCGACTAAATCATCGTGCAAGCGCAACGACTTCTGTAAGCGCAACAGGACTTCCCACCCCACCCCAAATCTGCTCCAGAGAGTTCAGTGGAAGCCCAGAATAGATTGGGGGAGAGGAGATGGAGGGGAAATCCCATTGCACTTGCAGAAATAGCTCCGCTTGCACAATGGTTTTAAGTTGGAAATAGTCCTTTGAATTTAAGTATTTGGTTGTTTAGGATCAGGCGTATCTTCTTTCTGCTTAATTTCAAAACAGCATAGGGCTTCACTGGGCAATCTAGATTTGGTTTAAAGCCTGAAATCTTGTACTGTGAGATATATTGAATATGGGCATAAAATGTGCATTATTTTCCCTGCAAATAATTTCACTTTAGTTACACACACCCTTGAACTAGGTAGCAAATCACCAGATACTATTAATATAATATTCTTCTCTAGTATGTACCATTACAGGTCCTGAAAGGTAGCTACTCTAACCTGAGCTGTAGCTTTCTCCTCTGTATCGACCAGTAAGGGGGTAGCAAAGGATTATCTTCAACTGACTGATTGACAAGAGAACCCCTGGTGCTACTCCCCCATTTCACCTTTGCACCCTGCTTGTTCACCCATCCTTTGCTCAGGTCATGGTGGTGAGAAGCAATTAATTTCACTGCCTGCTTCCTCAGTGACTCTCTACCTGGCAGGCAATCAGGTGTTACTGCTGATAAGAGGAACAGCAGCAGCTGGTGGTGATGGCAGTAAGGAGGTAGATTCACTGAGGGAGGAGCACCTGTAGGATTTGTCTTTTCCAAGGGTTCCAGGGTCTCCGGGGGTCTTAGATAACCCTTTCTTTTTTAGGAGCAGGGTCCTTATTTCTTCAGTGTCCTTTCCTGCTGATTGAAGCCAGTCGGAGTGAAAGGAGATGAGACAGCCTCTGAGAAGACTCTTCTCAGTAGCTAACACACTTCCATTTAGTCTTAGTTGTTGAACAACTCTGTCTTCTGTGTTCCTCACAGAAAGAGAGACAGGATAGAAAAAAGAAAAATCTGCAGTAAAGGGGTTAAAAACTACTGGAGCGGTTGCCAGGCTTACCAAGGCCGACAGCTGGTTGACAAGGGCAACCATCTAGATAAAAAGCAGAGCACTCAGTCAGTGGGTGTGGGGGTTTAGTATGGTGAAAGACTTGTGTATGTATAACTTAATGTCAGTAAAGACTCTAAAAGATTGCTTCGCCTAGTCTGGCTCATTTGCGGTTGAACCTGTATCAGAAACTTCATTTGGACCACGCACACGCACACACACTGCAACATTAGTATGGCAACCAAGAAAGGGAACTCGGCAAAAGACATTCCTTAACTTACAGCATCTTAGTACATTTGCCCATGTACGTACACGGAAAAAAGCAGATCTAGCTGAAAGGCAACACATGGAGATCTGCACTGATTGTTGCAATGCATCTCTAAAGGAAAGTACTCCAAGCCAAACAGAATGAAAGCTCATTTTATTGTATAATCTTAGACGGGGGCATGGCATGACTATCATGAGGGAACCCTGCACTTCTGAATTTGCCACTACACTACCGAAGGGATCTCCAAAACACAGAGTTGGCACTGATTTTGGAACATAGGAAGCTGCCTTTTACTGAGTCAGGCCATTGGTCCATGTAGCTCAGTATTGTCTGCACTGACTGGCAGCAGCTCTCCAGGACTTTGGGCAGAAGTCTCTCCCAGCCCTGCCAAGAGATGCCAGGGACTGAACCTGCGACCTTCTGCTTGGAAGGCAGATGCTTTACCACTGAGCTGTGGCACTTCCTGGCAATGGCTGGTGTGCATATTTTTATCTTACTCCCACTACGTTAAAGCAGCAGACTACATGGCTAGATCTCATGTTGCCAGATCAGAGGCTGTTGCTCAAAGTAATAAAATCCTGCCATACTTTTTTTTCTAAAATGACCTATAACAGCCACAAGCTGCTCATCATAACAGGATTGGTGGTCTTGGGTTCTTTCAGTTTCCAGCAGTCTGTGACTCAAGTCAAAACTTTGAAAGAGGAGCTGGAAGAAGCAAAGAATAACCTTAATACTGCTGAGGAAAGAAGGCTGAGGACGGCAGCCCAGAATAAGCAGCTAGTAGGTGGACTCGTACCATTTCGGCTATTGATCATTGTTATAAAGAGACTGAGGCTTGAAAATAGGTAATAGCCAAGGCTATGTACTGCAGTTCCCCAGCAAAATAATAATAAAGGATGTTATGCTGGGTACACAGCTGAGTTTCCAGAGAAACTCAGCTTTCATTTTAAAAAAAAGTTTCTAGCTGGCATGCCTGAAATGATACACTTGAAATTTTGTGGGCTACTTGTGCTGAAACTTCAGAAGCCAGATTAAAATTTCCAGTGGAAATGTCCCATCCCCAATTTCACCAGCAAAATTTTTGCAGAAAAAATTAATAGGATCTGCAACAAAATGTTGCAACGTGGACTGTTCCAGTCATCCTAGAGAAGGGCACAGCTGTCTAGCTTCATTCCATTCTCCCTCACTCCTGATTTTTTGCTCTTCCTTCTCCAATGGATGTGCATAATTCCACGGCTACTAAGCACACATCTGGTGGTACATATTTTGCCCCCTTACTTTTTTTCTCCAACAATTTTTTTTGTACTTTTGCAAATCATAGGATTCCCCTGCACTTTCTTGAGAGAGGAAAAGTCCCTCAGTGTTACCAGGGATGGGGGGTAAATTTGGAGTAAATAACCTCAGGTGATGCTATTTTGGCTCCATAAAGGCCAGCATTCACCCACCCCATACACAAACACCACTAATATAAGGGGAAATGTGGTTTGAAAAAATATGTATATTTGGCAAAACTGCATACAAAAATATGTAAGGAGAAATTAGCACTAAAATGCTAATGAATTTTCATAGGGACTTTTAAAAAAAATCAAACTGGTGTGGAAATGTGGAGGGCTGAATTTAAGACTCGAAAAAAGTGACACTGTGAGAAATTGAAATTGACAGATTTGCCCATCCCTACTCATCAGTCATTCTCTAGTGACCTAAAGCCCTGTAGTTATGTGTCTCAATTATAACTCTCACCCAAGAGAGATCCTGAATTTGCCATGAGTTGGGAGCACTGTTTGCCACAGGCAGAGGGAGTAAAACAATATTCACAAGATGGTTGTGTATATAGGTCCTGAGTAATTCTCTGTGTGTGCTGGCAATATTTCAAATAATCTCTTCCTCTCCCCTGCCTTTCCTTTTTTCCTCAGGAAAAGGAGAATCAGTCTCTCATTCTTAAGATCTCATCTCTACAAGAGGAGGCAAGTGTGTAACCAATTGTGGGTGAACTGTCTGTAGCCAGTTTCACATGTTGATAGTTTGCTAGCCAGTTTTGCTGTGCATCATAAATGGTATCCGTTTTAATCCAGAACATTAGGAATGCTCTGGATTCAGATGGTCTCCAGAAGAAGATAATGGAGTTGTCAAGAAACATTGCTGAATTCCAAGTAAGTGATTCCCACATTTTGCTTTGGTGTGATAAAGGAAAAGGTTTGATGCAGTGCTTCAAATTGCAAGTATATCATCATACACCACACCTATGAGCAAGGCAGAATGGAGGTAAAGAGTCTCTCATCCAAGGATTAAGGGGATGTGTGCATGTTAAAGGGTAAGTGTCTAAAAATCTACATGGCCATGTTAGTACATAGCTGAAAATATGTTACGGAGGCATTCAAGAGGCAGCTGGACAACCACCTGTCGGGTATACTTAAGTTAGATTCCTGCATTGAGCAGGGGGTTGGACTCAATGGCCTTATAGGCCCCTTCCAACTCTACTATTCTAAATGTAAATGTACTGCCTTCAAGTCGATTCCGACTTATGGCGACCCTATGAATAACTTGCTTCTTAAAATTGTCCTTTGTCTATTATATTATACTATACTATACTATACTATACTATACTATACTATACTATACTATACTATACTATACTATACTATACTATACTATACTATACTATACTATACTATACTATACATTATATCATATTTTATATTATATTTTATATTATAGTATATTATATTATAGTATATTATAGTATAGTATATAGGGTATTTATCTAGCATGCAACATAACATTTCAAAATCTATAAAAATTTAAGCCAGGACAACAGTAAAAAAGAAAGATCAGAACAAAGATAGTATTAATCAGACAATTTTAAAAGCAACAATAGAAAAAGTCTGTTAAAGGGAATCTGTCATGACTCATCAGAAGGTATGCAGTAATATCAGGCAGGATAGTCCATTATTTAGTCCGGGCTAAATTCAAAGTGCTAGTTTTGACTTATAAAGCCTTACACGGTGCAGGACCACAATACCTGGCGGAACGCCTC
The DNA here is from genome assembly GCF_030035675.1 of Rhineura floridana. Lineage (NCBI taxonomy): Eukaryota > Metazoa > Chordata > Lepidosauria > Squamata > Rhineuridae > Rhineura > Rhineura floridana. The sequence goes on along the minus strand of NC_084487.1, from coordinate 15,141,360 downwards.
TCTCGATATGAACCTACCTGTTCACTACGTTCAACATCAAAGGCCCTCCTCCGAGCTCTGACTTACAAAGAGGCTCGGAGGGTTGTAACAAGATCTAGGGCCTTTTCAGTGGTGGCCCCCAAACTATGGAACAGTGTTTGCGACGAGGTGCGCCTGGCGCCTACACTTCTATCTTTTCGGCGCCAGGTTAAAACCTTTTTATTTTCCCAGGCATTTTAACATATTTTATTGTTGTTAATATATACCAGGCTGTTAAATACTTAAATGTATGTTTTTAGTATTTTATTGTCATTTTATTGTATTTTTTGCATTGTATTCACTTTATGCTGTACACCGCCCTGAGAGCCTCTGGCTTTGGGCGGTATAAAAATCGAATAAAATAAATAAATAAATAAATATCTTGGTGTCACCACAGACAAGGCCATGAGATCTAACACTCAACTATATCTCAGAATTTAATTTGGACAGTCAATAGCTGATAATCCATAGCTATTTGATAGGTGTGAGTTTGACACTTCCTAGATAAAGTTTTCCAGAATCAAAAGATGCTGACGTCCTTTTAGATTTATTAACTTTGAGGTAAACTTGAATTATGAAAGTGGAAAATACTTGTTTCGGCTTTCTCACACCACTTTAGGGATGTGAACCTTTTAACCTTTGCTCTAATGGCACCTACTTTTGGAATATTTATTTATTTCATTTATTCCCTGCCCTTTAGCCAAAAAAATCTTTCAGGGCAGCTTACAAAAATTGGCACTTAAGATGGTCTTCGCCCTCAGGCTCACAATTTTAAAAGACAGAGAAGAAAAGGCATGACACACAAGGAAAAAAGCAATGGGACAGAGGAGGCGAAAGCAAGCTCAAGCACATGGTCTTAAAGTTACAGTTCTCATTACACTGCTGTGTTCTGTCTATGCAGATTCTGGCTGTCTGCAAGAGCAGCAAGTTCTTGCTGATGTCAGTGGCGGTTTTAGCTGTCCTTCTCTTTACAAAGAGCCTTCCTTCTCCAGAAGCACTCTCCCGCCCCACCCCCAGGTCAGATGGGATGGCAGAGCAGGAGAACAGGGCAGCTTCTGCCCCACAGTCTTTCACTCAGACACTGACTAGGGCCACATTCACACCATGAATTTATTCCACTATTACTCCATTGTAAACAGTCATGAGTTCCCCCAAAGAATCCTGGGAAGTGTGGTTTGTGAAGGGTACTAAGAGTTCTTAGGAGACCCCTATTCCCCTCATAGAGCTACAAATGTCAGAGTTCTCTGGGAAGAGGGGCTGACTGTTAAACCACTTGGGGAACTGCAACTCTGTGAGGAAAATAGGAGTGTCCTAACAGCTGTTAGCACTTTTCACAAACTACATTTCTCAGGATTCTTTGGGGGGGGGGGAGCCATGACTGTATAAAGAGGAATAACAGTAGAATAAATGGATGGTGTGAATGTGGCCTCGATGGGCAGTTAAAATCCTCAGGGGGGGAGGCTTGATGGAACTACCCTCCTCCCTCACTGACATTGGTGGCAGTTCACATTCTGTTGATATCCTGGCTTGGCCACTTTTCAGCTACTCATTGGTGGTTCTCCTTCAGTGTGGCTACTGTTGAGCCAAGGTAGGAAACTGTTCTTGTTTCTGTTCCTTCAGATGCAAGTGCACCTGTATGAGAAAACAGTGGAGAATAAAGACGCATCCCTCCTTAAGGTTAGTGGCTTTTGCAATGCTGCAGAAACACTCTTGCTAGGCCATTTTTTTATTAGGCTGGATATGAAAACAATAGTTAAGATACTTTGGGTGGCGGGGGGAAACAGTGCAGGTTTAAGGACACTGTATCAGAGGGCTGAATTTGCGCGTTGCACTGTAACACTGACAACCTGTTTTTGTTGCTACTATTTTATTAGATTTATATCCTGCCCTTCCTCCCCAAAGGAGCCCAGTGTGGCAAATAACAAGTGAAAATCAATAAAAGCATCTTAAAGGTCTTCAAAACATTTCCAATACAGATGCAGACTGGGATAAGGTCTCTATTTAAAAGGCTTGTTGAAAGAGGAAGGTCTTCAGTAGGAGCCGAAAAGATAACAGAGATGGCAGCCATCTAATATTAAAGGGGAGGGAATTCCAAAGAGTTGATGCCACAACACTAAAAGTCCGCTTCTTATGTTGTGTGCAATGTACTTCCAGGTGAGATGGTATCTGCAGGAGGCCCTCACCTGCAGACTACAGCGATCAACTGGATATATATTTCTCTCCATCAGAGTGTTCTCAGGAGGGAGGACATTAAAGCAGAGGTGCCTAACTCCTCCCCTGAGATTCATTTCTCTGTTGAAATGCTTTCTTCTGTTTTTTCCCCCTTCCAGGGGGTTACAGACCTGTGTTTACCAGGCAAATGCAGTTCTTGATCACTGGTGGAGTAAAAGTAGCTGGGGTAAGGTCTGAGGTCAAAGCCACTTGCAAGGGAAGAATTTAGCAACCTCCGCTACAATGTGCTCCCTCCCAAAGGTGCTTTGGAGAGAAGTGGTCCTCAAAGTTACTAGAGATGGGGGATCAATTTGGAAAAATTACGTTCATTTGCATTTTAATGTGAACCTACTTAACTCAGATTTTCCAAAGTAATATGCAAACTGAAATGCAGCTGTCTTGCAAAATTCTGAATTTTGCAGTGCATTTCTTCAATCAAATATTGTGTACAAAAATATATACATTAGGGTGAAGTGTGCATAACCATGCATATATTAGTAATATACATTATATTAGGGAAAATTGCTTGCAAAACTATGTATTAGAAGAATTGCACACTAAAATGCTGATGGATTTTTGTGAAGACTTTAAATTGCGAACTGGTATGGAATTGTCACAAACTAAAGATCGGAAAAATGAGAAACTGAAATTGAAAGGTTTGCCCATCCCTAGAGGTTACACAAACCAGCCAGATGGGCAACTAATAAATTTAATAAATAAATAAATAAAATAAATATGTAGGTGCACTGCAATGTGGTAGTGAAGAGTGTTGTTCATAAATAGGGGCGCCATTTAGAGCAGAGGGAGAGGAGATAGATTTTCTCCCTCTGTGTTCCAGGCTATATGTGATAATGCTTCAAGAGTCCCTTTAGAAAGAGTGGCTGGACACTGCATTGCTCAGTAAAATCTGAGATGGTGTCCCCCTGTCATAAATAGCATGACATAGTTTTTGGCTATGCTCCACAATATTTGAATCCAGGTCTCGCCTCTGTCAAAGAGAGAGCACGATGACTGCATGCTAAAACACACTCTGCCTCAGTTTCCCCTAGGAAAATGTGCCAAGAGAATCCTACCAAACATATTTGTGACCAAAACGATTTAAAGCATCTTCACTTCGCTTTGATTTTGAAAAATAGGAGAGGTGCAAAACTGGCTAGCATTTATACAGGGTGACTTCACAGGTGGGATGTGGGTCCCTTGAATTCCCCAAGCACTCATCCACCACCACCCCAAAAAAACCCTCAAGGCAATGAAACTTCAGAAGAGAAAGTGGTTAATAATGCTTCCTTAAAGTTCAGCCTTGTTTTCTTCCATACATCCTGCATTTGCCACTTGTTGGCTGTAGATGGTGTGATTCCACTGACAAACCAAATGCCTTGAAAGTGGCATAATCTTGCAAGAAGTTTCGGTTGATGTTCCTGATAGACTTTGATCAGAGTTACCGGCTCCCAGGATGCAAACATGGTTATCCCAACATGTTGCTTCATTTTAACAAAAGTGGGCCACGGTTGCCATTTTTTTTGTCTTTGAGAGCTCTAGTACCTGGGTCAGAGACACTCTGCCTTTCCCCTTTGACATGAAGTGTAAAAAAATGTAATGGCAGGATCTTCTAGGCATGTACAGAAAGCCTCTTTCGCACATACCTTACTCCTTACCTGTCCAGAAAGTGGGGAAGCAAACCTGAAAAACTGTATTATTGCCCCATCCCCCGCCAGCTTTATAAGCTTATCCTAGCAAATGGTGACCAGGAGAAAACTTCTGGGTCATTAGCAGCCTTATGTAGGACTGTAGATAACACAGGGGATGTAGGAAGCTGCCTTATTCCAATTCAGACAATTTGTCCATTTAGCTCAATATTGTCTACACTGACTGGCAGTGGTTCTCCATGATTTCAGAGAGAGGTCATTGCCAGCCCTACCTGGAGATGCCAGGAACTGATTGTGGGACCTTCTGCATGCAAAGCAGATGCCCTGCCACTGAGCTGCTGTGCCTGTGGCTCTCCAGATGCTGAATTCCCAAGTTCTAGCAGCCCCAGCCAATGGTCAGGGATGATGGGAGCTGGAATCCATAGGTTCCCCACCCCGCTCTAGCTGATTGTGACCACTCAGTACATTCTCTGAATACCAACTTCTATGTAGCCAAAACAGCACCATCCATGTGCAAGGAGGAGATGCCAGTGGGCTTTGCAATCTGCCGTAGTACAAATCCCCAAAATAGCCCAGTGAGGTCTGAGTGTGCTGACAAAAGGAGTTGGGAGAAGAAAGCTGTGGTGAGATGGAATGGAGTATCCTGAAATGGTCATGACTGACTGGAACCCTGAACATGAGCATTTCATGCTGCAGCATTTTTTGCAAGCCGTAGTTTTCTTTTTTAATTTTTATTTTCAGAATTTTTTAAATATAACATTGATCTGACATAGATATACCCAAAAAATGATAGACAGGTTTGGCTTATAGAGCATATATTGTAGTACAAAAAATTAAGGGAAGAAGAAAGGAAGAAATCAAAACACAGAAAGGAAGTGTCTCATAACCACATACGTGTTTTTAAACATGGGGGGGGAAAGAAATTAGGATATTGGTGTAAACTAATTAAATGGAGCTATTTCACCCTTTACTCTATTGTTCCAAAATTATATAAATAAAGCCCATCTCTCTATGAACTTCTGATGGTTATGGTAAACCTCATTCTTGTTATATGTCATTTTTGTCATTAGTACTGTTTCTCAGATTGTTCTCAACCATTCTTTCAACATTGGGGGTCTGCTATTCTTCCAACATTGGGCAATACATATTTTTGCTACTGTGAGCAAACTTGCTGCTAATTGAAAGTCCACGTTTGTAATTTCCTGACGGAACATGCACAGAATTGTTTTAGGATTTCTTGATATTGTTTGACACATCATTTCCTGTGTGATATCTAAAACTGCATTCCAAAACAGTTTTGTTTTAGCAGTCCCAGAAAATGTTTATATAGTCTGTCGTACTACTTTTGCATCTCCAGCAATGTGTGTTTTGATTTTACTCAGCCTGTGCTATGTTAAAGGTAAAGGTGTCCCCGTACCTATAGTGCGAGTCGTTTCCGACTGTTAGGGTGACGTCTTGCAACGTTTACTAGGCAGACTGTTTATATGGGGTGGGATTGCCAGTTCCTTCCCCGGCCTTTCTTTATCCCCCAGCATATGCTGGGTACTCATTTTACCGACCACGGATGGATGGAGGGCTGAGTAGACCTCGACCCCTTTTACCGGAGATTCGACTTCCTCCTTCCATTGGAATCGAACTCCAGCCGTGAGCAGAGCTTCGCCTGCGTTACCGCCACTTACCTCTCTGCGCCACGGAGGATGTGCAATGTTAGGTACCAGTTTATTTAAAGACCTTGCAGGCCTTACTTGTCCTTTCTCTGTAACCCATTTGGCATGTATGTATGGCCAAGCTGTGAACTGGACTGATAGCTGAATGACGAGTACAGGCAGTGTGGAGGAAGGGGCCAGGTTGGTGCAGGAAACTGCTAGCTGCATTAATACTCTTCTTCTGTCTTTGGTTACTGATTCCTGCAAAAAGCACTGAGTCTGGAAATGCCAGTAGCTACTGTGCAAGCGTCTGGTTCCTCTCCCCTGCCTTCCTCTTGCTCTGATAGATTCTTGCTTTGCATAGGTTTGCATTGCTCCCCTCCAGGCACCTGCAGCTGATTTGAATGATGGAAAAACACACACATGCATACCTTAACCTTAACATTGCTGAAATGATTTGTACTGTTGTTGCTATACCCTGATTTGCTATAATAAATCTTCAGCACAAAGTCAGGGTGCGTTCAAAAGCCCATATGGGTGTCACACTTGTGTTGTTTAACTAGGTGCATTTCCTGTTTGTTGTGGAGGTTATGGCTCCTCGGTGGCTGCTAACTAATCTGCCAGTAGGGATTGGGCAGAATGTTTGATTCAGTTCTACTTAAACCTATGAAAATTGCATTTTTCTAAACAGTATGAAAACTGAAACACAGGGATTAATAGGCTGATTGGTCTGTTTTGGCTTAACATGTTAATGGTCACTGGTCAAGGAAGTGAGGGGGAAAGGTTAAAAGGGAAAGGGCAGCTAGGTGACACCTTTAGGGGTGATTGGCGGTCCAGGGGCCTGCAGCTCAGGGCTATACGGCCTGGGGGCAGAACACGGGCTGCCTTTGGGGCCAATGTGCCTCATCCGCTCGGAGTTTCAGGGCTCCAGGGGGCGGTGATGCGGGTTGGACCCCCTACACATCTTCAGGGTGTGGCCTGAGTGGGGCTCTGGCACAGGGCAGCCCCGGGCTCGGCTGCCCTGTGGCTGCAAGCAGGCTTTGCGTGGATCATCAGAATGCTCCCGCACTTGATTTCCCCTCTGCAGGTTCATTATTCTAATTGATTCCATTTAATAAAGTGGCCCATGATTTAACCCAGTGAATGGTGTTTGTGTTTTATTTCGGCAATAGGCCGCAATCGCCTTTCTCTGAATTTTGCTTTTCAGCTGAACAATGTTCTCAGAATGCATTTATATTAGGGGAAAGTGTGCATAAAAATATATTCATGAAAACAACCTACAAAACTGCATTTATATTAGGAGAAATTGCATGTAAAAATGTGTACCTTAGTCAAAATAGAAAGTTAGTATGATGGTGTTCAATTCAGTTTATCTGTGCAGAAAGAGGCCTGGGGACTGGAAGCACAGATACTGAATTTCACTTTCTCTCACTTTCACATTTTTTCATATCTTAAATTCAGTTTGCCTTCCTCCTGCATCAGTTTAATTTTTTTAAAAGTCTCATGATAATTCATCAGCAAACTTGTCAGCATTTTAGTGCATGTTTCTTCTAATATACATACTTTTGTATGCAGTGTTGCCTAAATGTACACTTTTGCAACCCTTTCCCCCCTAATATAATGCTTTTATGTATGTTGCTTTCACATGCATTTTATGAACACTTTCCCCTTTTGCGCACACTGCCGTTTTTGTACAAAAATCTTTGGTTGGAGAACTGAATTACAAAATTTGGAGAAGTGTGAATTTCTTTTTTTTTTTTTTAATAAATTTTTATTCAAATTTTTTCAAAAGACAAACAAAACAAAGTAAAAAAACATAACAATACAACAAAAAAAATAAAAATAAAATAGTTGACTTCCGATTTGTCGCAGATCAGCTATAAGTATATAATATACATCAAACCTGTCCCTTAATGTATACATACAGAATCACTTTTCTCCATAGGCTGTCTTAGTTAATCGTCAAATCCCAATATCATCATTTTATTTTGATCTTTCAACAAAAAGTCTAAGACAGGCTTCCATTCCTTAAGAAATGTATCTGTCGATTTTTCTCTAAGTAAACATGTTAATTTATCCATCTCTACTAAGTCTATTAATTTCAATAGCCATTCTTCCGTTGTTGGTGTTGATTCCATTTTCCACTTTTGTGCATATAATAATCTTGCTGCCGTAATCATATATAATATTATTCTTCCATATTTCTTTTCTATTTGTTTATCCATAAAACCCAATAAAAAAAATTCTGGTTTTGACTGAATATTTATCTTCAGAATTTTTTGCATCATCCTACCTATCTGTGCCCAAAATGATTTTGCCTTTTTACACAGCCACCACATATGATAAAATGATCCTTCTTGTTGTTTACATTTCCAACAAACATTAGAAACGTCCTCTCCCCCTGAATAGAACTCAGCTAGCACCATGGTATACACCACGGTTGCGTAGTCTGAGACAGGAGGTGAGACGACTAGAGCGCCGGTGGCGGAAATCCCGCTCTGAAGATGTCCGGACACAGGTTAGAGCAGCAGTAGCTGCCTACCAAGTGGCAATAAAGGTAGGAAAGAAGGCTTTCTTTGCTGCCTCTATTGCGTCTGCAGAGTGCTGTCCCAGGAGGCTGTTCCAGGTGGTCCGAAGTCTGGTCGGTCCAGTTGCTCAGGAACCCTTGGAACAGTCAAAGGCCTCCTGTGACTTATTAGCAAAACACTTCGCCGATAAAATCGAACACTTACGGAGCTCGATCCCGTGCGCCGTGGACACAGTGGATGAACCAGAGTTGGCCAGTTGCATGCCGGTAAATTGGGATCTGTTTCGGCTTCTCCCTTCTGAAGAAGTGGACAAGGTGCTTTCATCTGTGAAGCCAACCACTTGTCTTACTGATCCTTGCCCTTCGTGGCTCCTTGTGAGCTGCAGAGAGAAATTGGGCGAGGGGATCAAAGCGGTGGTAAACGCATCCTTGAAAGAGGGTGTGATGCCATCAGCCTTCAAGGAGGCAATTGTAAAGCCCATCTTAAAGAAGCCCTCCTTGGATCCCCAAGTATTCGATAACTTCCGCCCAATTTCGAATCTGCCATTTCTGGGCAAGGTCATTGAGCGAGTGGTGGCCAACCAGTTGTCAGCACACTTGGATGAAACGGATTATTTGGATCCATACCAATCGGGTTTCAGGACTGGTCACGGAACTGAAACAGCCTTGGTCGCTCTGGTAGATGATTTGAGGAGGGCATTAGATAGGGGAGAATCCACCTTTCTTGTCCTCCTCGATCTCTCAGCGGCTTTTGATACTGTCGACCACAGTATCCTTCTGCTTCGCCTGGAGGGATTGGGAATTGGAGGCACTGTATTACAGTGGTTCCATTCCTTTCTCTCCGATAGGTACCAACAGGTAGCGTTGGGGGCCTCTCAATTGTGGTGTGCCACAGGGCTCTATCCTCTCTCCCATGCTATTTAACATCTATGTGAAGCCGCTGGGGGCAATCATCAGGAGATTTGGGCTGCAGTGTCATCAATATGCGGATGACACTCAGCTCTATCTCTCGTTTAAATCTTCACCAGAGTTGGCTGTGGAGACCTTGTCCAAGTGCCTGGAATCCGTGAGTGGATGGATGGGAAGGAACAAGCTGAAGTTGAACCCTGATAAGACCGAGGTACTACTTGTGGGGGACAAGAGAAGGTTGGGCGACATTGACCTGAAGTTCAACGGGGTGAGTCTACCCCTAAAGGACCAGGTCCGCAGACTTGGGGTTGTGCTTGATTCCAGGCTGTCCATGGAGGCTCAGATTTCGGCAGTGAGCCGGGCAGCCTGGTACCAACTACACCTCATACGAAGGCTGCAACCCTACCTTCCTGTTCACCAGCTCCCACTAGTGGTACACGCCCTGGTCACCTCTCGTTTGGACTACTGTAATGCGCTCTATGTGGGGATACCCTTGAAAACTGTCTGGAAATTACAACTGATACAAAATGCGGCGGCTCGACTACTTACGAATAGTCGCCGCCGAGATCACATCACACCAGTGTTGTTCGACCTACAGTGGCTACCAGTTGTTTTCCGAGCCCAATTCAAGGTGTTGGTATTGACCTTTAAATCCCTACACGGTTCCGGCCCAGTTTATCTCACGGAGCGCCTTCAACGCCACCAATTATGCCGCCCAACAAGATTGGCCACACAGGGCCTTCTCTCAATCCCGCCAACAAAAACAGCCAGATTGGCGGGTACAAGAGAGAGGGCATTCTCAGTGGCGGCCCCCACTCTTTGGAACTCCCACAAGATCTCTGGCACGCCTCTTCTTTAAATGTGTTTCGGAAAGCCTTAAAGACCTGGCTCTTTCAGCAGGCCTTCGGGGTATCTGGGGAGGGTTAATTGTTATAACTGAAATGCCTCCTGCCCAGTTTTAATATTGTTGCTGCAGGTGTGTTGTTTTTATATTGTATTACTGTATTTTATCAATTGTATTTTAACAATTTTGTAAGTCGCCTAGAGTGGCCATTGGCCAGATAGGCGACGAAGAAATTAAATTTATTATTATTATTATTAGAAACATTACTATACATTTTTGACAACTTTTCTGGAGTCATGTACCAATGGTACATCATTTTATAGAAATTTTCTTTAAGATTATAGCATAGTGTAAATCTCAAGCCTTTTTTCCACATATTTTCCCATTGATCCATTTGTATGTTATAACCAAAATTTTTTGCCCACTTTACCATACACTCTTTTACTTGTTCTTCCTCCATATCCATTTTCAGTAAGAGTTTATACATTTTCGCAATTATATTTTCATCATTTGTACACAAACCTATTTCAAAATCAGATTTACTTATTTCAAACCCATACATTTTCTTGTCCATTTTATATCTTTCTAACAATTGTAAATAGGCAAACCATTGAGAACTATATCCTTCCTTTGTCAGTTGTTCTCTCTCTTTCATTATATATTCTCCATGTACATTTTCTAATAGTTCTTGATAAGTTAACCATTTCTCTTTTCCAGCCATTTCTCTTCTGTAGAACGCTTCTTGACTTGAGACACATAATGGTATTTTCGAATAAAACCTTGGTTTATATCTATTCCATATTTTCAACAGAGGACGTCTTATAAAATGATTATTAAAGTCTACATTTACTTTTACTTTGTCATACCATAGATATCCATGCCATCCCCACTTCAGATTATGGCCCTCCAAATCCAGTAGTCTTTTATTCCTCAATAAAATCCATTCCTTTATCCAGACTAGACAGCAGGCAGCAAAATAAAGTCTCAGATTTGGTAATTCCAGTCCTCCTCTTTCTTTGGCGTCTTGTAGTAGTTTAAATTTAACTCTTGGTTTTTTTCCTTGCCATACAAATTTAGAGATATCTTTTTGCCATTGTTTAAAAGGTAAATCAGAGGATATTACAGGTATTGTTTGAAACAAAAACATCATTCTCGGTAATACATTCATTTTTATCACAGATATTCTACCCATTAATGACAATTGTAGTTTATCCCATCTTAGCAGATCTTTCTTAATCTCTGTCCATAATTTTTCATAATTATTATGAAACAACTTTGAATTTTTATTTGTCATAATGATACCTAAATATTTCAACTTTTTCTCTATTGTAAAATCTGTCTTGTCTATTAACTCTTTCTGTTCCCTTAAAGTTAAATTTTTCACCAACATCTTTGTTTTTTGATTGTTGATCTTAAATCCTGCTAACGGTCCAAATTCTTTTAATTTGTCCATCAATACATTAATTCCTTCCAAAGGGTTTTCTAATACAATTATTAAATCATCAGCAAATGCTCTCAATTTATATTCTTCTTTTTTTATCTTTAATCCCGAAATCCTTTTATCTTGCCTTATATCTCTAAGCAGCACTTCTAAGACCAGAATAAATAAAAGGGGAGATAATAGACATCCCTGTCTTGTACCCTTTTGTATTTCACATGAATCCGTTAAATCTCCGTTAACAATTATCTGAGCCTTCTGAGATGTATAAATCGATCTAATCCATTTTATAAAATTGTCTCCAAAATCCATTTGCGCCAAAACCTGAAACATAAATTTCCAATTCAAATTATCAAATGCTTTTTCAGCATCTAAAAAAATCAAAGCTGCTTGTTTATCATTTCGTTGTTCTAAATATTCCAACACATTCAAGACATTCCTGACGTTGTCACGTAATTGTCTTTTAGGTAAAAACCCTGATTGATCTTCCTGGATAAATTGTTGCAATATTATTTTCATTCTTTCTGCCAAGATCATTGTAAAAATTTTATAGTCATTATTCAATAGAGATATTGGCCGATAATTTTTTGTTTTAGTTAAATCTTGCTCCTCTTTAGGTATTAATATTATGTTAGCATTTTTCCAACTATCCGGTATCTTTCCCTCTTGCAGAATAGAATTCATTGTATACTGTAAAGGTAGCAAGAGTTCTTCCTCCAAACATTTATAGTACATTGCAGATAACCCATCTGGTCCTGGCGCCTTTCCTAATTTAATTTTGTTTATAGCTTCAGATATCTCTCTTGACGTGATAGGGCCATTAATAGCTTGTCTCTGAAAGTCTGTAATTTTAGGCAAATTCTGTTTAGATATATACTCTTCTATTTTTTCAGATGGGATTTCCTGACACTTGTACAATGTTGAATAATATTGATGAAAAATCTTTTTGATTTTTACATTATCTGTCAGCATCTCATCTCCTTCTTGTATCTTTAATATAAGATTTTTTTGACGTTCTTTTCTTAATTTATATGCTAACCATTTCCCTGGTTTATTTGCAAATTCAAAAGTCCTTTGTTTAGCAAAATTTAGTTTCCTTTCAATTTCTCTAACTGTCAGCATTGATACTTGATTCTGTAACATTTTAATTTGATTTACAATAGAAACTTTAGTTGGATTCTTTTTCAATTCTTCCTCTTTTTGTTTTATTTCTTCCAAAATTAATTGCATTTTCTTTTGTTTCTTTTTTTTTAATTCAGAGTTACATTTAATAAAATATCCCCTCATAAATGCCTTACTTGTATCCCAAACGATATTTTCATTTGTTCCTTTATGTAAATTATGTTCAAAAAACTCTTTTAATTTCTTCTTACATTCTTGTACTACTTTGTCATTCTGTAATAAAGATTCATTTAGTCTCCATCTAAATCCAAGATTTTTTTTTTTAAAGTTAATATCACAGGATTGTGGTCCGAAAAAGTTTTTGGTAATATATCCATTTTAAAAATATCCTTCGCTAGAATTTTAGACATCCAAATCATATCAATCCTCGAGAATGTTTTATGTCTTTCTGAAAAATAAGTAAATTCCTTTGCGTTATCATTTATATATCTCCAGGTATCCACCAATTCTAAATTTTCCATCAGTTCAAAGCAAATCTTCGGTAATTTACCCTGTGTCTCTTTAATATTTTTTTCAGAAAGTCTATCAATTTTTGGTGAGATTACCCCATTCCAATCACCCATGATGCACCAATGATCATATGAAAACTCTGACAATTTTTCCATAAGTCCTGTGTAAAACCTTGTTTTATCTTCATTGGGGGCATAAATACCCACTATCAAAATGTTTGTGCCCTGTAAAGTAATTTCAACCCCCACAAATCTACCACTATCATCCAGTAATACCAATTTAGGAAGCAATTGTGGGTTAATGTAAAGAACAACTCCATTTTTTTTTTTTGGTCCAGCCGAAATAAATTCTTCACCCAAATTTTTACAAATCAAATATTTGGAATCTTTCTTCTTAATATGAGTTTCTTGTAAACAAATTATATCCAATTTTAATTTTTTCAAATAATGAAACACTTTCTTTCTCTTCTGCGCCGTGTTGGCTCCATTTATATTCCAAGTTAGATATTTGTAATCCATCTTTAAGCGTGTATTTTAAAATGTGCCTGATGCTCCCTTTAATCCATCATCTTCCTTCCCCTCCTCTGCATGTTCTTGTTGACTTTGTTTCCCAGGAATTATATCCATATCTTTGAGTTTATCTTCTTCCATGTCTTTTGAAGCTTTTCTCAAGAAGTCCCTTGCTTTTTGAACAGTATTCAATCGATATTTCTGTTGTCTGAATGTAAAAATCACTCCTTCTGGAACATCCCATCTAAATTGAATTTTGCATTGCTTAAGTTTTTCTGTAAGGAAAGCATATTCTTTTCTCTTTCGTAAAAGTCTAATAGGAATTTCTTTCATCACCAGTATTTCCTTACCATCAATTTTAAAGGTATTGTTAAAATGTTGTTGTAATACCATATCTCTGGTCGTCTTCTTTATAAAGCGAACAAGCACATCTCTTGGAATTTTTTTCATTGTTGCATATCTGGAATTAATTCTATAAACTTTATCTATTTCAAATTTCATCTGATCTTCATTCAAATCCAGAAATTTTACTAAAGCATTAACAATTTTATCTCTGATGTCTTCACCTGTTTCCTCAGGGATTGCACGGAATCTCAAACAATGTTCTTTATTTCTGAATTCAATCACAGCCATGTAGTCCAATTTTTTTTCTAATTCCAGATTTAATATATCTGTTCTATTCTCCAAGATTTGTACCTTTTCTTTAGTATTTTTTGCATCCTCCTTTATTTGCCCAATTGTCCCTTTAATCTCATCCACTTGTGTTTTAATATAGTCTTTTATATTTATCAATTCAGTTTTCATTTCCTGTTTTAGATCACTAATCCCTTCCATTATTTTTTGAAACATATCTGGGGGTATAGCCCCTTCCTGTGGATCAATTGAACCTCTTCGCTCCTGAGCCTTAGCTGTTTTTCTAGTTATCATTCTCATAAGAAGCCTTTAATTTCTGATATTAACCACTGTTCCAAAACCTAGATGCAGTCTATTTCTTTTTTTTTTCCCTCCACCAACAGAAGAGTTAATATTCCAGGCCTGTTATTATGGTCCGGCCAGCACAGTTCTTATCTACGTCCAGGAATGCAAAACAATTCTGGTTCACAACACCAAGCGATTAGTAACATATACGAACAGCAGATTCGTCCAAAAAGAAATAGTCCAAGGAGAAAAATAGTCCAAAATATATTTCCATCAAATAATAAATAGCTCTCATCCGTTTTTAAACTTTAAAACTCCAAATTCAGGCCAGCTTTTTGTCGTAAAAAAAATATAAATTGTTTACATTTTCTTTCTTCCTTAATTATATTTAAAAGAGAAAAAGTATGACTCACCCAGATTTCTCAATTGCTGATTCGTAAACAAATCCCTTTTATTGTAGTAATTTAAGCCAAATGATAAGATTTAGAAAGAAGTAGGCTCGCTGGTTAATAACGTTTTTAAGAAGAAAAAAAAAATGCTTCGCTTTTTTCCAGTACAGCTTGCATGGAAGTCCTGACTCCGTCTTCAGCCGATCGGCATGCCTTCTTATCTCAGGGATTTCCTGATCAATTCCAGCCGCCGACAGCTCAACGAAGTCCTGTGGAAAATCTGATCGGTTCTCCAATACCTTGGAGAACATTTGAGCCAGTCAAAGTTTCCTCTTGGCTGGCTTTTAACTGAAAAAAGCTTCCTCTGAGGCAGAGATCTCTCAGAGACAATCACCAGCTGAGCACTCACTTCCGGGAAGTCGAGAAGTGTGAATTTCTAAGGACAGCTAGGTTTTCGTTTGGCACTTCCCAAAGCAGTACATAATTACTTAGGCTTGCATTAAAATGCAAACCAAATTTCTCCTCCATCCCTAGTCTTTGTGATATCTAATTACAATGTACAAGATGAGCACAGGAGATGCTCGGATACGGTGCTAGTCTGTAAAGCAGTGCTTGCTCAAAACTTTGCTGTTTAGGCAAGCCTTTCCAGACACACAGATGTTGATCTGTTTTAATCTTTTTAGCTAGCAGCTGTTTTAATTGTTTTAAACATGTTTTTAATTACTTGTTTTTAACCTGTTTTTAACCTGTTGATAATGTTTTTTGTAAACCCCTTAGAGGTCTTTACATTCAAGCAGTATATTAATTTTGTTAAATGAATGAATAGGTGTGGTGCCTTTAGCATTTCCCCCCAGTCCTATACTAATAATTCTAACATTTCAATCTTTGCAGAAGGACTTTGATATTCAGGAGATGAAGTCTACACTTAAGGAATACACTTCAGTAATAGAGGTACAATTGCTATACTTTGGGAGGTGGAGGTAGGAAAAAAGCAGGGGGGGTTGCCTTTACTGTCTTAAGAGAGCTTTGTATTTCTCTAGACACTGCGGGTGGAGAAAAATAAACTGGTGAACAATGTTCAGCAAATGCAGCAGGAGTTGATCTCGTGAGTATTTCTGCATCCTGAAGGGAAAAGATTCAGTGCCCTTAATGGTAACTCTTTTGGAACCACAGAGATGTAAGTCTTTATATATCCTTTTGCTAGGAACGGCTTAAGCCATCCCTTAATATACAAGTTCAACACCAGCATCCTTGAAGGGACCAACTCGCTGCTCAGTGAGCTGGAGCTAGCCCAAGAACAATCAGCGGTGGGGATTTATCATTTTATTATATTTGCAACTCATCTTGGTGCCCCAGAGCTGGTTTCTCTGATGTGACTCAGGAGGGGGAGATACCACCCTCTTGCCATGGTCTGTTTCTGGGGGCACTTCCAGGGTGTCACACTTTTGCATGGGTCTCTTGCACGTTTGGGAACATGCTGGCATATACCCTTTGCATGATAAACATGCACCTTTCTAAATAAACAACTAATTGCACATGGAACTGAAACACCTGCCCAGTTGCTTCCCTTTTCCCTCCTTCCTCTTTTAAGAACATAAGAACATAAGAAGAGCCTGCTGGATCAGGCCAGTGGCCCATCTAGTCCAGCATCCTGTTCTCACAGTGGCCAACCAGGTGCCTGGGGGAACCCGCAAGCAGGACCCGAGTGCAAGAACACTCTCCCCTCCTGAGGCTTCCAGCAACTGGTTTTCAGAAGCATGCTGCCTCTGACTAGGGTGGCTAGTAGCCATTGATAGCCCTGTCCTCCATGAATTTGTCTAATCTTTTAAAGCCATCCAAGCTGGTGGCCATTACTGCATCTTGTGGGAGCAAATTCCATAGTTTAACTATGCGCTGAGTAAAGAAGTACTTCCTTTTGTCTGTCCTGAATCTTCCAACATTCAGCTTCTTTGAATGTCCACGAGTTCTAGTATTATGAGAGAGGGAGAAGAACTTTTCTCTATCCACTTCCTCAATGCCATGCATAATTTTATACACTTCTATCGTGTCTCCTCTGACCCGCCTTTTCTCTAAACTAAAAAGCCCCAAATGCTGCAACCTTTCCTCGTAAGGGAGTCGCTCCATCCCCTTGATCATTCTGGTTGCCCTCTTCTGAACCTTTTCCAACTCTATAATATCCTTTTTGAGATGAGGCGACCAGAACTGTACACAGTATTCCAAATGCGGCCGCACCATAGATTTATACAATGGCATTATGATATCGGCTGTTTTATTTTCAATACCTTTCCTAATTATCGCTAGCATGGAATTTGCCTTTTTCACAGCTGCCGCACACTGGGTCGACATTTTCATCGTGCTGTCCACTACAACCCCGAGGTCTCTCTCCTGGTCGGTCACTGCCAGTTCAGACCCCATGAGCGTATATGTGAAATTAAGATTTTTTGCTCCAATATGCATAATTTTACACTTGTTTATATTGAATTGCATTTGCCATTTTTCCGCCCATTCACTCAGTTTGGAGAGGTCTTTTTGGAGCTTTTCGCAATCCCTTTTTGTTTTAACAACCCTGAACAATTTAGTGTCGTCAGCAAACTTGGCCACTTCACTGCTCACTCCTAATTCTAGGTCATTAATGAACAAGTTGAAAAGTACAGGTCCCAATACCGATCCTTGAGGGACTCCACTTTCTACAGCCCTCCATTGGGAGAACTGTCCGTTTATTCCTACTCTCTGCTTTCTGCTTCTTAACCAATTCCTTATCCACAAGAGGACCTCTCCTCTTATTCCATGACTGCTAAGCTTCCTCAGAAGCCTTTGGTGAGGTACCTTGTCAAACGCTTTTTGAAAGTCTAAGTACACTATGTCCTCTGGATCACCTCTATCTATATGCTTGTTGACACTCTCAAAGAATTCTAATAGGTTACTGAGACAGGACTTTCCCTTGCAGAAGCCATGCTGGCTCTGCTTCAGCAAGGCTTGTTCTTCTATGTGCTTGGTTAATCTAGCTTTAATAATACTTTCTACCAGTTTTCCAGGGACAGAAGTTAAGCTAACTGGCCTGTAATTTCCGGGATCCCCTCTGGATCCCTTTTTGAAGATTGGTGTTACATTTGCCACTTTCCAGTCCTCAGGCACGGAGGAGGACCCGAGGGACAAGTTACATATTTTAGTTAGTAGATCAGCAATTTCACATTTGAGTTCTTTGAGAACTCTCGGGTGGATGCCATCCGGGCCCGGTGATTTGTCAGTTTTTATATTGTCCATTAAGCTTAGAACTTCCTCTCTCGTTACCACTATTTGTCTCAGTTCCTCAGAATCCCTTCCTGCAAATGTTAGTTCAGGTTCAGGGATCTGCCCTATATCTTCCACTGTGAAGAGAGATGCCAAGAATTCATTTAGCTTCTCTGCAATCTCCTTATCGTTCTTTAGTACACCTTTGACTCCCTTATCATCCAAGGGTCCAATCGTCTCCCTAGATGGTCTCCTGCTTTGAATGTATTTATAGAATTTTTTGTTGTTGGTTTTTATGTTCTTAGCAATGTGCTCCTCAAATTCTTTTTTGGCATCCCTTATTGTCTTCTTGCATTTCTTTTGCCAGAGTTTGTGTTCTTTTTTATTTTCTTCATTCGGACAAGACTTCCATTTTCTGAAGGAAGACTTTTTGCCTCTAAGAGCTTCCTTGACTTTGCTTGTTAACCATGCTGGCATCTTCTTGGCCCTGGCGGTACCTTTTCTGATCTGCGGTATGCACTCCAGTTGAGCTTCTAATATAGTGTTTTTAAACAACTTCCAAGCATTTTCGAGTGATGTGACCCTCTGGACTTTGTTTTTCAGCTTTCTTTTTACCAATCCCCTCATTTTTGTGAAGTTTCCTCTTTTGAAGTCAAATGTGACCGTGTTGGATTTTCTTGGCAATTAGCCAGTTACATGTATGTTTAATTTAATAGCACTGTGGTCACTGCTCCCAATCGGTTCAACAACACTTACATCTCGCACCAGGTCCCGGTCCCCACTGAGGATTAAGTCCAGGGTTGCTGTCCCTCTGGTCGGTTCCATGACCAACTGATCTAGGGAATAGTCATTTAGAATATCTAGAAACTTTGCTGCTTTGTCATGAGTGGAACACATATGCAGCCAGTCTATGTCCGGGTAGTTGAAGTCACCCATTACTACCACATTTCTTAGTTTGGATGCTTCCTCAATTTCATATCTCATCTCAAGGTCTCCCTGAGCATTTTGATCAGGGGGACGATAGATCGTTCCCAGTATTAAGTCCCTCCTGGGGCACGGTATCACCACCCACAACGATTCTGTGGAGGAGTCTGCCTCTTTTGGAGTTTCGAGCTTGCTGGATTCAATGCCTTCTTTCACGTATAGAGCGACTCCGCCACCAATACGTCCTTCCCTGTCCTTCCTTTGTTTTTCCTTGGTGCTGAATGTCAGGTTGTAAGCTTCTCACAGCAAGGACCACCCTATCAGTCCCAAGTGGCACCAGTCACCACTGAGTGAGGGCATTTCCAAACTGACCCTGCTGCTCAAAAAATATTAACATCTGCCTTCACTTCTAAACTGTTTATATTTTAATTTTGGTCTGTAATGTAAATGTAAAATATTGTGTCAAACTTTTAAAAAGTTTTCTCCCATATGAACAGAGGGCATGCACCACCTATAGTGTGATCTATTGTGCATTAAAACAGTTTGGATGGGATGCTCAAGGCATCTGTAAAGGCTCTTGTACATTTTTTTTATGTTCTTTGACCCCTGAGCCATATTGCAAACTGTTTTCGGGTGAGTCCTCTCTTTAGAGTAGCCTGGGTGGGAAGTGCTGGTTTCATAAACAACACTTTTGAGCAGCTATGAGGAACCTGTGGCCCTCCAGATGTTGCTGCAGTACAGCTCCCATCTTCTCTGACCTTTGGCCATGCTGACTGGACTATAACTCCCATCATCCTCAGTCAGCACAAGTCAGGGATGATGGGAGTTGTAGTCAAACATCAACTGGCGGACACATAGTTAGCTAACACTTGTGTATAGGATGGCATCCTTTGTCTTTAAAGCAAGGAGAAAGGAACTGTGCCCTCCCAGGTCTTTGCTGACCACTGACCATGTTTGCTGGGGCTGGAGCTGAAGTCCAAAACCTCTTGGAGGACCACAAGTTCCCCATCCCTGCTTATGGGGGTTTAGAACTATTTGTTATGTGCCTTCAAGTCGATTACGACTTATGGCAACCCTATGAATCAGTGACCTCCAAGAGCATCTGTCTTAGAACTATAGTTTTCTTGATTTTGCCTCTATTGTCTTTTTTTTATCCCACCCGCCCCCCCCAAAAACCTCAGGTGCATGGGATAACAGGTTGGCAACTCTGGGAAAGGGGGGGTTAAAACCATGCACTGGGCAGACCCCAGCAACACCAGTTGTCAGCTTACATTTAGAGGCTTGTCCACATACTCAACTGTTTGTGCATACATGCTGTACACTTGTTGAAATATTTCACGTGTATAACTGTACGAGTGTACAGTTCAGCTACTGTGTACAGATGTTGTACAGTTGTTTGGGTTTAATGTGTGAATACCATTTTGAAGTGTGTGTTGGTTAATAAAAAGGCCTTCTGTCCTTTTTGAACACAATTGGGAAGTAAAGGGTTCAGTCCAGGATAGTCTCTGGCTGGTGTTGGAACTCTGGAGACAATTATGCTTGTACGATTTGCTCATTTTGGTTTGCTTTGTTTTGAAGATCTCTGGAATTGAATGGGCTGCATTGGATGAATTGCTGGACAGGGAGATTTTGCTGCTCTTGCAAGGACCAGAGCAAATGGGAGAAAAGTTTACGGCTACCATTCAGAAACTGGTATGGAGGGGAAAAGGCTGATGATAGTAGTGGTGAACAATGGGTGAAACAGGCCTTGGAATCTTCCACAAGCTTTTGCTTAGTTCAAAGCTGGAGCAAGTTGTTTTCTGCTTGTCTGGGTAGACTTTTTTCTCCTCTTGCCAATTCACAGCTGTCCACTCTATGGTAGCTCTGAAAGAAGCGTTAGACCCTTCTAGGTGTATGGGAAAGGCAAGGTATAAAATATGAATTGCAGCTAGATTAGACCAGCCTTCCCCAACCTGGTGCTGTCTGATTGTTATTGGTCTCCAATTTCCATCATCCCTGACCATTGGCCAGACTGAATAAGGCTGATGGGAGTTCAGCAACATCTAGAAGGCACCAAGTTTGGTTGCTTGTAAATCTATAGGGAAATAAGCATACATATGAGCATATATATTTATCAGTTTGTCTGTTTATTTAGAATCGGAGGAGGCAAGCTTATACTGAGAATATAGAGCTTTATAATATATGGATTTCTCCTTGAATTTTTGTTTTTTATTTCTGCATGGGTGCCAGAATCAAGAGATGGACTGGTTGGGAATTTTTAATTTCACATTGGGCTTTGATTAAAATGGCAATAGCAAAAATCATGGAAAATAATGGTTTCCATTTTTTAGGAGCTTGGGTGGTAATAAAATTCATGGAAGTCAATGAGCATCTAATTTATTACCATTATTATCATCCAAATGACAGTGGCAATAATGTTCAACAAGTATATTTCCTTTACTAATGTATTTGAAAAAGATGTTTGGTTTCCTTAAGCCTCACTTCTGTATTCTATAACTCATGTGTTCTATAATCAAGTATTATTCCTTAAATTCCTAACTTTTCTTTAATATATTGCAACACAGAACCTGACTACTTATGTTTATCATTTTCCTATTTTCTTCATCATTAGTGTCAATTGCATTACTCCTAGCTGTTCCCATATCTTCCTAATAATCTTTCTCTTAGTAAGGCATTTGATATGCTTCAGTTATGATGGGTGAAGTTCCTCATTTTCTGGAATAGTTACCTTGGGTTTGCTCAATATACAATTATTTTTCTTGAGTTTTTAACATTTGGGGAGTAATATTGTGAATCTTGTACGCCTTCTTTCTTGAAAAGAAAGTTTCTCAGTGGTTGGAGTCACAATAGATACACAATAAGGGCAGGTTTGCTTGCATAATGGGTGCAAAATTGAGTTCTAGATGGAAAGTTGTCTTCTTTTCCTTACCATTTCCCCAGAGAAGTCAGGGCTGCCTGGAGGCAGATGTTCAATTAAAGCCCTAGATAGCTTAAGACCTACCCATGCACTGAAGTCCTCTTCGTGGGCTCTCCTCCAAGTATCTCTACCACAGGAAGTAAAATGGGTGGTAATCATGACAGGGCCTTTTTGGTGGTGGTGCCTGGTTGCAGAATTCCCTTCCCAAGACTGCCTGCCAGGCACTAACACTGTTATTCTTTCAGCACCAGATACATTTTTATTCTGCTAAGCCCTTAAATATATGCTAATTTTTTTTAACAAGTTTACTTGTATATATTTTTTAACTATGTTTTTTGTAAACTGCTCTAGAACCTCCTCTGAAAGGGCACTGTAGACAAATCTTTTTTGATAAATGAATAGTCTCTCATTACTAAATTGCCATGCCAAAAATGCACATGTTTGAATCCTGCAGTTATTAAAGGTTCAGGGGCCCTGGGGCTTGGGGACAGGGAGCAACTCTGTTGCAGGGAAAAACTGAACCGGTCACACACCTTTTAAATGGCTGCACTGTTGCTTCCATGCATGTTGCAGGGAAAGGAGAATCGAGAAAAGAGGCCTACCCCTTTCCTGGTTGCCCTGTGGCAGCCTTGGAAGCAGCAATGCAGCCATTTAAATGTGCAGGTGCCATTCATTATTCAAGGTACCACATCTGCATGTGTGTGAGAGAAAAAGTCCACATGAACTTTTCGAACTTGAAAAGAGCCCAAGTTTATGGGGCTTGGCCCTTTCTTTACAGCAGGAAGAACTTTCTCAACAGGAGCAATTAGTAAAGCTGTGTGTGCCGCAGGCAGAAGACTCCCAGGCAAACATGCAAGAAGCCTATGAGAAGAAGCTGGCGGTAAATATCCTTGTGTGGCAGTCAAGGGCTTTTTAGGACATCTTCCCTGGTATCTGGATTGTAAGGACTAGGACATCGCTTGTGCGTTAGAAAAGTTTTCTCCCCCCCCCTTTTGGGTTACAGATTTAAAGCTGTTTTTACTTCCTTTTGTGAAAACTAGCATTGCACTTAAAAAAACTGAGATTCAGTTCATTGGTGTTTTTTAAAATCTGAATTTGTGTTTTGAAAAAGGGGTTGCAGCTTCGAAATCAGCTGGGAGGTACAGATCCGTCCCATGAAAGGACCCTGTTGCCTATTGGTCCTGAGCAGGAGGTTGGCATTTCCAACCCCCATCAGCCCACTGCAGGGCCGTAGCTGTTTGTTTGTTTGTTTACTCCTCCATTCAAGTGACTGGAAAGTCTGGGCCTTTCCACACTGTCATTATTTTGCAAGTGAGTATCAATTGCATATCAGCAAATTCAAGTTGCGCAGTTAGAGTGGATTTGACACTCTTGTGCAACAAACCTGCTTCCCCCCACAAAATATGGTGGGGTTTTTTTTGCAGTAAGGAAAATGCACTAGAAAGTGTGAGATAACAATTGCTTGATGCAACATCGTATAACCTCCCCTTAAACAAATCAGAGTTAATAAAGGGATTGTCTAGATGTGAAAGGTAAGAAAAGGCTGCAGCCCTGAAATTGTCTGGTGGAGTAAATTGCACACCTCTCAGGAAGGACTTTTTGGCCCATGTGTCCTTAGTAGGTAGGTTGCATTCACTACCACCACTTTATTTTGAGGCTGCACCCATTTTTTTAAGTGAATGGGGGGCAGTGCATTGGAGAAAGGAAGGGGAAGGAGAGCTGATATCCTGCCTAAGTACTTTGCAGCAACACTGCCCTTTCTGGGGAGGGTTGGCTTAATCTCCTCATCACCCAATATAGAGGCTGCAGACTTTCTTCCTCTCCCCCAGAGTCCACCAAAATGATTCCAAATGAACAAATCCACAACAGAAATCAAAACACACACAGCACACGCTTTGGAATTATTTCCTTCAGATTAATTTTAATCTGTAATTAAATCCAAATTATTTAATTTGGTTTTAATAATTACAAATTAAAATTAATTTTGATTCAGATTAAATGAATGAGCATCCACTTTGCTACATACTTCCTCTGAATATAGTATCCAAATGACTTGCTGAGTGAGGGGTGTTTGTGTGTGTGTTGGACATGGAAGGCTGGCTGAAACGGATCATAGTCTAGCCAAGCAAGGCACTGAGTGAGTTCTTTATTTTGTGAAAATATCAATACAGGATCTCAGACAAGACATGGTGAATAAAAGAGCTCTTTGGATTCAGAAGCTTGATCTCTTGGTAGTTCAGAAGGAAACCTTGGACAAGGAGCTTGTAAGGATGGCAGGAAATTTGAGGAGAATGAGAACTGAACAGCTCCACTTAAAGAAAGCGCTTTCATCCAGGTTATTTTTTTTCCTAATCTTTCTCTTTTTTCATGTTTGTGTATTGGATGGTGGAGAAATTCAGTTCAGCTTGCATTTCCTGAAACAACATATAAACTGAAAAAGCTGTCATTTGACATTTCCATCTTAGCAATGATGTTCTACAACCCAAAATATGTATACAGTAGAAGCTCCTTAAAACACAGGAGGCAGAGGACAAAGAACTTGCCTGAGTTAGGGCTTCTGAGTTACAATGGAAGCTATGTTGCAGTTGAGGGGTGAAATAAAACACAGAGACATCAGCTTGGGTTGAACAAGGGCCACTTTATTTAAAATTATAGCAAACAAACCCAATTTAAAGTGACCTGCAGAGGGAAACCTAGGTCCGGGAACTATCTATAAGCCCATCTGCTTACCCTTTACCCCGGCCACACCTTGTAGGTGAGTAGGGGGGCCTTCCCACATCATCCCCACCAGGGGCCGTATAGCCCCTGGGTAGATGAGATAAGTTGGCCTCAGAAGCAGCCCATATCCTGCCCTCGAGCTGTAAAGCCCTGACAGACAGGCCTCCGGAACTGCAAATCACCTACAAAGGTGCCTAAGGGGGGCACCTAGCTGTCCTTACCTATTTCCCTTCCCGCACCTTCCCGCACCTTCCCGCACCAGTGTAAGCTGCATAGCCCTGGAGGGCGTTGACCTGTCAAATACTTTAAATTATTCGAGTAAGCCAAAACTGCCTATTAATCACAACACCCCCTAACCCAATTCCATCCCACTCCCATGGTGTGGAGCAGGCAAAAAACGTGCCCGCCAACAAGGGCGGGCAGGATAAAAATTCCTACTCAGCCCCGAAAGCGACCCCCTAGGCACACCATAAAAGAGGGAGGGCGGGGTGGGTGTCGCACAGCAAAGAGGAAGGTAGGAGGGGCGGTTGGACTTAAATAATCTGATAGGCTCCGCCCCTCCATCTCCGTGTCGTGCTCGTGTCACAGGCACGATGCATGACATTGCCCCATTGCAAGATGGAGGCAGCGGCTTCACCCCATCTGCGACCATGCCCCGCTTGTCAGCTGCGCGGTGAGCAGGGCGTCATTTCTGTAAATGATACTTTATTTGGAGGACATCAGCATCCCCATGGTACAGCGGACTGCGGTACAGCAAATGAGCTTCTACCGTATTGGGGGAAAGCCTACAATGCATATACGGGAGACTCTTAACAAACAAAGGTGCATTATATTAGTGAAAAGCAGTTTGCAGAAATGTGTATATGAGGCAGAATTGCATAGAAAAGTGTCTATGTTATGGGCAATGTGTACTAAAATGCTGACAAATCTTCAGGTTTTTTAAAAAAAAAATAGAAACTGATGCGGAAATGTGGCAGACTAAACTTTTAGCATGGGAAAAATGAGAGATGGAGAGAAATCAAAATGTGCAGATCCATTCGTCCCTAGTGTGTTTAGAGAATGGAAATGTGAAGAGTGTATACGTATGGAATATGTGGGATTTGAAATCTTAGCACGACTTTTTGGCTTGTGAAAGAGTTAGCAATTCATACAGCCTTCACTAGTTTCTAAGGGTCAAACCAGAATCCTGTGTGGTTATTGGAAGCCACAGTCATACATCCTAACTTTTTTTTCTGTTTTGATTGAGAGCAGCTGTTGTATGTGTTGGGGGGGTGGAAGAGTGAGTGGGGGATGAGCTACAGTGTCGGGGAGAGTGTGTTGAACTGTCCTCCTTCCCATTAGCTATGGAGAGGGGAAGATGAGGATGACCTGTCTATCCTCTCTTCTCTCTCCCCTCCCCCATGGCTTGCAGCAGCTATGGGAGAGATTTAAAGCTGGGGGCAAAGAGTAAAAACTACAGTCCCTGTCCAAAGTGCATCCCTCGTCGGACCTATGCAGCTGTTTATAACCAAAGAAAAAATGTTCAGTCTGCTCACAGGCATCTTGCGTCAACTCTGGCTCTGAAACCTCACCTGTCTTGTAGTTTAGCTGCTTCAGTTTATGCAAAGGGGATGTTTTTCTTGCAGAAATAGCCAGTGAGGAGGGCTTTAGTGCTCTGCCCCCCTCCGCAGCTCTGATCCAGAGCAGACCTCTCACACCTGCAGTTTGCATGGGGGGAGGGAGCTCCCTTTGGAGTAAAAGGGAACTTTTCCCCCTATGCAAATTGCAGGCATGGACCTATCCCACTGAAGCCGCTATTTGTGTGTGTTTAAAAAGAATAACATGCAATGCCAAGCCATGTTTTTAACAACACAGAGTTTAGCCTATAAAAGAATTGATCACAGGTCTTACTAGGATTGTTGGGAATTAGTAAGAGGAGCCTTGCATCCCTTGCCTGTTCTGGCCAGCCAGAAGATTCCTGCAATTCCGCAAGTAGATTACGAAAGCAACAGCCACCCATCCTGTTGCCCCCCTCTCATCTAAAGTTTAGAGGCATAGTGCATCTGAACCTGGCTGGAGACTTCATGAAGCCGTTGTGATTAGCAGCCATTGATGCATCCTACATGAAATTGTTTAATGCCCTTTTTAAATCCGCCTAGCTTTGGACCATCACCACATCCTGTGGGTGTGGATTCCATAAATTGTAATAAATAGCTTCCCAGTTACAAAAGATCCATACAAAAAGGCTTCATCTGTTGAATCCTGCCTGTCATTCAGTTATTCATAGTGTGTCCCTATGAAGGTGTTCTGTTCTTTTCCCCTTCCCTGCCTCTTTTTTTTTTGCCCTGACTCTGCCAAACATTTTCTATCAATTGTCACATCCACACCATACGCTTAAACCGCTCTTATATCACTTTAATTGTCATGGCTTCCCCCAAAGAATCCTGGGAACTGCAGTTTGTTGAAGATGCTGGGAATTGTAGCTCTCAAGGCAGGGGGCTTCTCCTAATAATTCTCAGCACTTTTAACAAACTACAGTTCCCAGGATTCTTTGGGGGAAGCCATGACTCTTATACCACTGTAAGAGTGCTTTAAATATATGATGTGGATGTGACTAATGGCTCAGTTCTTGTGCTACTGAAATGTGTCTTTCTGCTCTCTAAGATGCTGCCTCTTCATTGCCTTTCCTCTAAAGCCTTAAATACTTTGACTTTCCTTGTAATGCTGAAGCAAACTTGAGAGAAAACTTTCAAGCTTGTTTTCTTTTTTACTTAGAATATATTTTTACACACTTCCTGAACACTCCCAAGTATGGATACTGTTGGGTTACACTTAAGTATTCCCTTTAGCAAATCAATACTTACAACAGCCTTAACGTATCCACAATACTTCAGATATAAGTATTGCTTGAAGTTAAATGGGGGAGGGAATGAAAATTCCAACCCAAACTTGAATTCTGAAATGCCTCCTTAACCTGAAATTTGTGCCTGAGGAGTTGAACTCCGTTGAAAGAGATGAACGAATACCTGTCTGTCATGGGCCTAATTGCCTCAAAGTGGGGATGGGGAAGAGATGCCTGAAAGGAGAAAGGGGGAGAAGACATAGCCGCTAGAAGAAGGTGGCCTGCATGGGTGTATGGGATGGACAGGTGTACCCAACAAAGCTTTTAGGTTTGGGCCAAGCATATATAAACTAGCGAAATTTGAAGAGGGAACAATTAAAATGTTGAGCAATGCTGCTCTAAAATCCTCCATAAGCCCTCACGTTTTTTCTTAACGTTCTTTAGGCAGCATGAACTAGAGTTGGCCAAACAGCTGAAAGAAGATTCTGTGTCAGAAGGAGACACCTTGAGATTGGCACTTCAAGAGGTAACCAAACAACTAGAGGATGCCAGCAAGGGGGTAAGTGTAGTATGTTGTAAGAACATAAGAACATAAGAAGAGCCTGCTGGATCAGGCCAGTGGCCCATCTAGTCCAGCATCCTGTTCTCACAGTGGCAACCAGGTGCCTGGGGGAAGCCCGCAAGCAGGACCCGAGTCCAAGAACACTCTCCCCTCCTGAGGCTTCCAGCAACTGGTTTTCAGAAGCATGATGCCTCTGACTAGGGTGGCAGAGCACAGCCATCACGGCTAGTAGCCATTGATAGCCCTGTCCTCCGTGAATTTGTCTAATCTTCTTTTAAAGCCATCCAAGCTGGTGGCCATTACTGCATCTTGTGGGAGCAAATTCCATAGTTTAACTATGCGCTGAGTAAAGAAGTACTTCCTTTTGTCTGTCCTGAATCTTCCAACATTCAGCTTCTTTGAATGGCCACGACTTCTAGTATTATGAGAGAGGGAGAAGAACTTTTCTCTATCCACTTTCTCAATGCCATGCATAATTTTATACACTTCTATCATGTCTCCTCTGACCCGCCTTTTCTCTAAACTAAAAAGCCCCAAATGCTGCAACCTTTCCTCGTAAGGGAGTCGCTCCATCCCCTTGATCATTCTGGTTGCCCTCTTCTGAACCTTTTCCAACTCTATAATATCCTTTTTGAGATGAGGCGACCAGAACTGTACACAGTATTCCAAATGTGGCCGCACCATAGATTTATACAACGGCATTATGATATCGGCTGTTTTATTTTCAATACCTTTCCTAATTATCGCTAGCATGGAATTTGCCTTTTTCACAGCTGCCGCACACTGGGTCGACATTTTCATCGTGCTGTCCACTACAACCCCGAGGTCTCTCTCCTGGTCGGTCACCGCCAGTTCAGACCCCATGAGCGTATATGTGAAATTCAGATTTTTTGCTCCAATATGCATAATTTTACACTTGTTTATATTGAATTGCATTTGCCGTTTTTCCGCCCATTCACTCAGTTTGGAGAGGTCTTTTTGGAGCTCTTCGCAATCCCTTTTTGTTTTAACAACCCTGAACAATTTAGTGTCGTCAGCAAACTTGGCCACTTCACTGCTCACTCCTAATTCTAGGTCATTAATGAACAAGTTGAAAAGTACAGGTCCCAATACCGATCCTTGAGGGACTCCACTTTCTACAGCCCTCCATTGGGAGAACTGTCCATTTATTCCTACTCTCTGCTTTCTGCTTCTTAACCAATTCCTTATCCACAAGAGGACCTCTCCTCTTATTCCATGACTGCTAAGCTTCCTCAGAAGCCTTTGGTGAGGTACCTTGTCAAACGCTTTTTGAAAGTCTAAGTACACTATGTCCTCTGGATCACCTCTATCTATATGCTTGTTGACACTCTCAAAGAATTCTAATAGGTTACTGAGACAGGACTTTCCCTTGCAGAAGCCATGCTGGCTCTGCTTCAGCAAGGCTTGTTCTTCTATGTGCTTGGTTAATCTAGCTTTAATAATACTTTCTACCAGTTTTCCAGGGACAGAAGTTAAGCTAACTGGCCTGTAATCTCCGGGATCCCCCCTGGATCCCTTTTTGAAGATTGGCGTTACATTTGCCATTTTCCAGTCCTCAGGCACAGAGGAGGACCCGGGGGACAAATTACCTATTTTAGTTAGCAGATCAGCAATTTCACCTTTGAGTTCTTTGAGAACTCTCGGGTGGATGCCATCCGGGCCCGGTGATTTGTCAGTTTTTATATTGTCCATTAAGCTTAGAACTTCCTCTCTCGTTACCACTATTTGTCTCAGTTCCTCAGAATCCCTTCCTGCAAATGTTAGTTCAGGTTCAGGGATCTGCCCTATATCTTCCACTGTGAAGACAGATGCCAAGAATTCATTTAGCTTCTCTGCAATCTCCTTATCGTTCTTTAGTACACCTTTGACTCCCTTATCATCCAAGGGTCCAATTGTCTCCCTAGATGGTCTCCTGCTTTGAATGTATTTATAGAATTTTTTGTTGTTGGTTTTTATGTTCTTAGCAATGTGCTCCTCAAATTCTTTTTTAGCATCCCTTATTGTCGTCTTGCATTTCTTTTGCCAGAGTTTGTGTTCTTTTTTATTTTCTTCATTCGGACAAGACTTCCATTTTCTGAAGGAAGACTTTTTGCCTCTAAGAGCTTCCTTGACTTTGCTCGTTAACCATGCTGGCATCTTCTTGGCCCTGGCGGTACCTTTTCTGATCTGCGGTATGCACTCCAGTTGAGCTTCTAATATAGTGTTTTTAAACAACTTCCAAGCATTTTCGAGTGATGTGACCCTCTGGACTTTGTTTTTCAGCTTTCTTTTTACCAATCCCCTCATTTTTGTGAAGTTTCCTGTTTTGAAGTCAAATGTGACCGTGTTGGATTTTCTTGGCAATTGGCCAGTTACATGTACGTTTAATTTAATAGCACTGTGGTCACTGCTCCCAATCGGTTCAACAACACTTACATCTCGCACCAGGTCCCGGTCCCCACTGAGGATTAAGTCCAGGGTTGCCGTCCCTCTGGTCGGTTCCATGACCAACTGGTCTAGGGAATAGTCATTTAGAATATCTAGAAACTTTGCTGCTTTGTCATGAGTGGAACACATATGCAGCCAGTCTATGTCCGGGTAGTTGAAGTCACCCATTACTACCACATTTCCTAGTTTGGATGCTTCCTCAATTTCATATCTCATCTCAAGGTCTCCCTGAGCATTTTGATCAGGGGGACGATAGATCGTTCCCAGTATTAAGTCCCTCCTGGGGCACGGTATCACCACCCACAACGATTCTGTGGAGGAGTCTGCCTCTTTTGGGGTTTCGAGCTTGCTGGATTCAATGCCTTCTTTCATGTATAGAGCGACTCCGCCACCAATACGTCCTTCCCTGTCCTTCCGATATAGTTTATATCCAGGGATAACCGTATCCCACTGGTTTTCTCCATTCCACCAGGTCTCCGTGTTTAGGGGTGGGGGAGAAATTCGAGTTCACATTTCAAGCTGAATCTATCAACTTCACACTTTCCAAAACAATATGAGAACCAGAATGTGGCCATCCTTCACAATTTGCACTTACCAGAATTTTTTGATGCAGTTCTCCAACCAAACAATGTTTACAAAAGCGCATTATTTTAGGAGAAAGTGTGCATAACATGAACATGTTGGTGAAAATAGCATACAAAAATGCATTGTATTAGGAAAAGCTGCATACAAAAACGTGTTTATCAGGAGAAGTCCACACTAAAATGCTGGAGAATTTTCATGAGGAGGATTTTAAATATATATATATGCACATTGTTGCAGAAATGTGAACTGTATTTAAGATTGGGAAAATGAGAAACTGAGCAAACCGAAACTGACAGATCCTTCCGTCCCTAGTTGTGTTGCTATCACTTTTTTCTTTAAATCTTGAGCATACAGGAAGATGAGAAGGGATTTTGGAGGCCAAGAACAAGCAGTGGAAGTTGTTGCCTTGTTTAGAGCCTCAAAGGAGGAAGACCTGGAAACTAGGCTAAAATACAGAGTGGCAATAGGGTTTCAGTGTCCTGTTTCAGAGTGCGTGTATGAGAGATGATCAACATCCCCTGTTTTGAGGAACTTTCCTTGGTGGTGGGACCGGCTTGTCATCTTCCTTTTTTACTCGTTACAAGAAGCTAACTCTAGTGCTCTTTCCAAGAGTGCCCCTTGGAACACAGGAAGCTGCCTTATACAGAGTCGGACAATTGATCAATGTAGATCAGTATTGTCCCCGTTATTGACTGACAGCAGCTCTCCAGCGTTTCAGAGATGGGTCTCTTTAGCTCTGCCTGGAGATGCCAGGGATTGAACCTGGGACCTTCTGCATTTAAGGCAGCTGCTCTACCACTGAATTGTGGCTCCTCCCCGAAGGATGGCAAAAGCCAGAGCTCTAGTCCTGGCACTGAGTTGTCAGCAACTTTCAACTGTAAAAAAGGAAAGAGTGAAAGGCAAGGAAGCCCCATCCTAACACTGACATGGATACATCCCCCTCCCTCTAAATGGTGGAATGGGGCAAAAGGAGCCCAGCCCTACTTAGGGGGGGAACCATCAAACAAGCTGCCTCAGTGTTATACTTGAGGGAGCTCCCGCACATCTGAAATTTTAAGAAGTTGGGCGTCCATGATCAGATTTCCTCTTTTTCTACATTATTGGGGTTGGGGGGACATATGAGAAGTGACATTTGATCTGAGGTCACAGTTCTAGTGGAAGGGAGATGTGCCTATAAGATTTCCATCATCAACAAGGTGCTATGGGAGCTGATCGTATTTTTTTTATCAAGAAAAAAATAGGAAGCTGCCTTATACTGAGTCATACCAGAGAGCCATCTGACAAAACCCTCCAAGGATTCAGACAGGGTTCCCGGCCCTACCTGGAGATGGTGGAGATTGGACCTGGAGTCTTCTGCATGCAAAGCTTCTGCTCCTGCCCCTGAGCTGCAGCTCTTCCTTTGCATTTGAATCCCACTGAAGATCTCCAATGTATTGCTGAGTTTTGATTGGGGGGGTGGAGCGATGCATCCCGCATTGCAACCCCAGTGCACATACGTGGATGGACCCTTAGAGAGCATGTAGGACACAGCCTGGGTTTTTTTCACACAGTGCAGCTGCTGAGCTAATGTTGATCTGTTGATACCTGTAGAGTCTTCAACATTCAATGGTGGAGAGAGGGATCTCTGAACTTGATATAAGAATAGGGGCTTTAGAAATGGGATCTTATGTCCATCTGTGAGGCATTGGACGTTCTGACCTTTGCTGGTGCCGGCAAGGTAACCCTTGCTAACTACATCTTGTGTGTTAGCAAAAGCGGAACCTATGCCTTCATAGGAACTTGCAAAACTCTGAAATGTGGAGGAAGTCTAAGCTCCGAGAAGGGGGTTGGCTTTAAGTGTTTTACACAGGAAAGAGGCAACTCGGCACATACATCTGGCTTGACAAAATGAACAGAACCTGTGAGTGGTTTTTTTTTAAAAAAAATGTAGAAGCGGATCAGGAGCTCACTGCTTCCGGAGAGAGTGAAGAGATGCGTTTTTGCTTTATTTGTGAGAGGTCTGCCAAGAGCTTTACTGACTTGCTGCTGCTCCTGCAGGCTAAAGATCAGGACAATGCCCTTTACGCAGCCTGCGAGGAAGCAAGATCTTTGCAAAGGAAGCTAGAAGAGAGCATCGCTGAACAAACAAACCTCCAGACTGTAAACATAAACTTAACCCGCACTTGTCAGGTGCTGGAACTGAAAGCCAAAGAACAGAGCAGTAAGTATCACAGATGCTTCTGTTGCCCTTAATCTCTTAATGTTAGTGTTTCCCAGACTTAGGACAGGTGATGTGTGTTCTTTTTCCTGAATTTAAAATTGGGAGGTGCACTTCACTCTTATTTTAACCCCAAAATCCTCAATTTTAAAACGCATTTCAGTATTTTTTATTTTATTTTTTGAGTCAAGAACCATATTGAAAAATTCAGAGACGTGCAAAATCTGAATGGAATACCGTATTTGCAAAATTCAGAGAAGTGTGAGAGATGAAAGTTAATTATGTTTCAATCTGCGTATTTGTCTAGGAGGCACAGATCACATCTGTTCACACTGGAATTCACAGAAATAAAGTTCCTCCAGTGTCTTTTTCTCTAGTTTCAGAAACCTCTAAATACCAGTCTCTGGGGAAGCAACCATAGTAGAGGACTGCTCGCGTCCTGAAAGGGGTTCCACAGAGGCATCTGGGAAA
This sequence comes from Rhineura floridana, assembly GCF_030035675.1. NCBI lineage: Eukaryota > Metazoa > Chordata > Lepidosauria > Squamata > Rhineuridae > Rhineura > Rhineura floridana. Next base: position 15,107,799 of record NC_084487.1, on the reverse strand, counting down.
TGGGACAAGCCATTGTTCTCCTTGAGCAGGCCTTCTTAGTTTGTGTGTTTAGAAAGAGCTACTTCCTCATTTGGTTTCTACTTGACATTTTCTTACATTAGAAGAGCCCCGCTAAATCATACCAATGGTGCATCCTGTGTGCCACAGTGGCCAATCAGATGTCTTCATGGCCTGCTCAATTGCTAGAGGCAACAGTCCATTCCTGTCGTTGTTCCCCAGCAACCAGTACCGAAAAGCACACTGTCTCTGGAACCTGGAGGCTGCATACAGCCACTGTGATGTGTAGCCACTGATGGAATTCAGTAGCTTTTACCACATCGCTACCTTGGGAGGGACACTAGTCGATCCATTGTGCAGAATTGCACCCCTGTAGCAGAGGTGGATTACAAGAGGGCCAGAGCAGCAACTTGTGCAAAGTCATGAGACACACCGAAAAGTGGGTGAAGATTATCCAGTGTTCCCTGTGGTGGGAGTGATTTTGAATGATCCCATGTTGCAACCCAGTGTGGAGGCAAGGCAGAACAGCCTGATCCTTACCCCCCCTAGAAGATTGGCCAAGCCTTGACTCCTTACAGTAATTTATGCAGAAGGGCAATGAGCTGCCTCCCCTGTGTGTGTGTGTGGGGGGGTACTTGGGGCCCACAGGATGCTTTTTTTAATGTACATATTATGATCTTATCATAAAGTAGGATTTTACAAGGCAGGCTAGCATGCCCTTGGGAGACATTTGGGTTTTGGTGTCTCAAATGCTGCTACTTGAAGGTGACAATGCTTTTCTCTTTTTTTGGTCCACCTTTTTGGACGTTGTCCAAATGTTTTTCTGTGCTTCATGAAATTCTTCCTCCTGCCTCCTAGGACCAGGAGAACTTGGTGCAGCCTTCCTGACAAGATGTTGATAGTGGCATGTCCCTGGCATCTGTTCTGAATCTCATTCAGAAGTCAACACTTGCCTGTGCTTCATGCTTTTACATGACAGTAGTTCTTGCTGAGGGTGGGGAGGAAGCCCCATAACCCTGTCTCTGAGAATCTTGTCCTACCCCCACATCTGACCAGTGCCCTCATCCCCCAGTTCTGCTGTGGCTTTAACCCTGTTTCTTTAGGGATTGCTACTTTTGCGCTGGCTTTGATAGACTGGCTTTATTTTGGCTAAAGAAGACAAACTTCTATAATTTTGGACATCTTATGAATGGTACTTCCAATGTTTTGTTTCTTAGCTGCTTTTGACTCGCTCAAGGAGAAGCATTTTAAAGGACTGTTGTGTGGAGTTCTCTGTCAGGTATGATACCTGTTGTTCATGATTTTAATAATAAACTAGTGATGCAGAGTAGATGAACCCTGAGCAAGATTGGGGAAAGATCAAGGATTTGCTGTATACCTTACCCAACCCTTTGTTACTGGTCCTATTTCCTAGGAAATACTATTGTACTGCACGCTTTCTTCCAAGATGTTCTGTTTGCTTACGGTAGCAAGTTGCCTTGCGCTTAATTGGACCATTTGTCCCTCTAGCTCAGTATTGTCTAGTCTGACTGGCAGCAACTTTCCAGGATTTCAGCTAGAAGTCTTTCCCAGTTCTACCTAGAGATGCCGGGGATTGAACCTAGGACCTTCTGCATGCCAAGCGGATGCTCTGCCACTGATGAGCTAGAGGATCTCCCCTATGGGAACTTGTCTCCAAGCATTGACACTTAACATTTAGCACTCTAACAGTGGGTAGAAAATAAACTGCATTTCCAAAATACTGCTTGTTCTCTCTTGCGATGCCAGGACCAATTTGCCAGACTGCTAACTTCTTGTTCAAATTCTTCTCATCCCGCCGAATTAAAACAGATCTGTGTGAATGATGATGAGAGTCCTTTGTCAAGCTCAAATGTAAATGAAGAGATAAGAACAGAAGAGAAGGTAAGCACCAGCAAGCCCTGATTTTTTTTATGGGGAACATGTAGGAGCAGTAAAACAGGAAAAAGTAGCTTCCTTACATGACTTGCAAGTGTACATTTCTGCCTTTGTAATGCCCCTTGGCTCCAATGATAAAATTGCTGAGCATTTTTGCATGGGAATGTTTGGGCCTTGGCTGGTTTACTGAGGTTGGATCCAGAATTAGTTCCACTCTGGAGCCTTTTAGAACTACTCGGTGCAGCTGGCTGCTTCATGTCTGTGGACCAGTGGAAGCTGCTCTGGGTTTTAGTCCAAACTTTCAAGGAGCTTCAGCACCTTGGACAACTCCTAGAAAGTCTGGAGTACAATCCGGACTGGATTCCACTGCCTTCTTGACATGGAGCCACCGGCTACCTCTGGCGCTACTGAATTATTTTCCCACAAATAGCACTTAGTATACAGCTATATTATCCAGAATGTCTTTCCCCATGGTCAAGATCCTTTTATGTCTAGTCAAAAGCTCCAATGAGCAAAAGTCCTTTATCTAATGCTTATTGAAAGCCTTCTGTTTGCAGGTAGAGCTGTGTGTGTGTGTGTTTTATTTCTTTCTGTTGTCGGCTTGGGGTATTGGAAATGAATAACCTTGAATCTGCAACTTGAATATCTTCTTTGGATTGCTCCAGTGTCAGTTTCTTTTGCCCACAGATGGGAGGCATTAATTACTGATTTAATAAAGTGGGGAGAGGGCCTTTTCAGTCACTTCCTGATTTTTCAATCACTTTCTGATTCCCATAGGCATCAGGTTGGCCACTGTGAGAACAGGATATTCAACTAGATGGATCATTGGCTTGATCCAGCTTCAAGGCTCTTCTTATGACTTCCTCCCATTTAACTTTTTTAAAATAGCTCTGTTTGTAGCACTGTTGCCTCTGGAACACTCTTCCTTTGGTAATTTGTGAAGCAGAGGCAGTAATGACCTTAAACACCTCTTAAAATCTTACATGTTTACCCAAGCTTTCTTGGACTCTGACTCTTAAATTTTTAATTTTTGTTTTGTGCACTGACTGCTCAGTCTTATTTGTGATATACAGTAGAGTTGCTATCTTTTTATCCAATTTTAAGGCAATTTTATTGAAAGTTGTATGCATTTTTATTGTTGCTGTTTTTTTATTGTAAACTGAGATCTTTTTTATATGAGGTAGTATATTTTATATATTTTTAAGCCAGCAATTAAAGCCTCCTGCCCCCAGTAGCAAGAGAAACTGAGGTGTGCAACTATCTGGGTTTCATCTAGAAGAATGCCAGTCTGATGTGCTTTACGCCTGCCTAAATTAGCATTCTTTCTAAACCTACGCTTTTGTTTTAAAACTGTGCTTTTAAAATTGAATCAAGGTCTGAACATAAAACTCAATCTAGCAATTCAGTGTGTCATCTCTTCCTTAACAAATCTTCCCCATGAGAAACTGTAAAGTTATCTCACTCTCTTCTAACAATAGTGATGTCTTTGAGTTAATGCTCCATTTTTAAAAATATGGGTGGAGACGACTACAAAATTGTTTTCGTAAGCCAGGTGCCAAGGGCTGATTGCTCTCTGTTGACAAAATATCTATAAGCTAATAATTGCCCAGAGAGGTCTGGAGCAGGGTGGGGGCAGGCCAAAGAGGTGCATGCCTCTTAAGTTCCTCTTCTTCAATTAGAAAACCTGCTGCTATAAAAGATTCAGCTCTCAACAGAATCTGCTTTTGGGCTCATCCTGGTCACCCACCTTAAGACCCTGGTGCTTGCAATATACTTCACTACTAGGTAAGCTTATAAACATGCTATGCTATCCCCTTTTGAAATTGTGCAGTTCAGCAAGGATAGTGTAGGCTTTCCATTTGGAGACGTGGCTTAAAGTCCTTGCTTGGCCATGAGCAACTTAGCAAGTGGTCTGCTCACTTCTGTGGGAGCCCTTGCAGATGACAACTCCCTTACAAGGAAAGGTTGCAGCCTTTGGGGCTTTAAAGTTTAGAGAAAAACTGAGTAATGGCGGGGGGGGGACATGATAGAAGTGTATCAAACTTTGTGTGGCATGGAGAAAGTGGATAGAGAAAAGTTTTTCTCCCTCTCAACACTAGAACTCACAGATATCCAATGAAGCTGAATGTTGAAGGATTCAGGGCAGACAAAAGATAGGACTTCTTCACACAGTGCATATTTAAACCGTGGAATTCACTTCCATGTGAGGCAGTGATGGCCATCACCTTGGATGGCTTTAAAGGAGGATTAGACAAATTTGTGGAAGATATGGCTATGGGTGACTACTAGCCACAATGGCTTTGTTCTACCTCCACTGTCAGAGGTAGTGTGCTTCTGAAGACCACTTGCTGGAATCCACAGGATGGAAAAGTGAACTTGTGCTCAGGTCCTAGAATCATAGAATAGTAGAGTTGAAAGGGGCCTATAAGGCCATCAAGTCCAACCTCCTGCTCGATGCAGGAATCCAAATCAAAGCCTTCCTGACAGATGGCTGTCCAGCTGCTTGTCCTGCTTGTGGGCTTCCCATGGGCATCTTATTGGCCACTGTAAAAACAGGATGCTGGACTAGATGGGCCAATGGCCTGATTCAGCACGATCTTCTTATGTTCTTGTGATACTAGCTACACTGCACTCAACAGTGAGAACTGAACTACATTCCATGCTTAAACTGGCCATCTGCCATTCTTAGTCTTATGAGAAAAGTGGTGGGCCCTGCTCTGAAATGTACCCCAATCCAGACAGGGGCCACACACAGTTTCCTGGATGTAACTCCTCACCCCATCTGTGATATGCCCCTGAATGAGCGCTGTTTACTCATAATGGGTAGTCTAGCCCTCAGTGAAACTCTCTCATGGCTAGATAGCTAGTTCAGTCCCATGTGCTTTGAGAGGCCTTTGAAAATTGCCTCCCCTCGTTAATAGCCTTGTTCTGTGGGATTCTGGGAAAACATAATTATAACTTGTAAGTCACATCCACGCCATACATTTAAAGCATATGGCTTCCCCCAAAGAATCCTGGGAACTGTAGTTTAAGAGTGCTGGGAATTGTAGCTCTGTAAGGGGTAAACTACAGTTCCCAGGATTCTTTGGGGGAAGCCACATGTGTTATATGTGCTTTAAATGTATGGTGTGGATCAGTGGCGGCTGGTGGCTCCATGTTAGTGGAGCAGTGGAATCCGCCCTGGGTTTTTAATAAGAACCTTCAGACTAAAATCCGGAGTGGATTCCGGTGCCCCACTGATGAGGAGCCACTGTCTGCCACTGGTGTGGATGCAACCTTTTCCTCCCATGATACATTTGGGAGGTGGTGAGTTCATTGCCACCTGAGATTGTTAAGCAGAGGCTGGGACGGCCACCTGTCAGTGATGCTATTGTGTTAAGCAGAGAGCTGGATGAGATGAACTCTAAATCCTTCTATGATTCTGTGTGTGCTTTTAACAGATGCATTGGCCCTTGACTCTCTCCAGCTGATCTGGAGGAGCTCTGTGCCCAGGGCCCCTGAAAATACTAGAATCCTGGCTACTTGTGAGGAACAGCATCTGAGAAATGGATCCATCTTGCATGTGATGCTGGAAGGACACAAGTAAGACCAGTAGCCAGATGTTTAAAGCATTGGGTCCATGGGCAAGAGGAATTAACAGCTTCCACTATGGATAGAGACTGCATACTACTCATGTTCCCTCCCCCCCCAAATAGATGGAGTGTCTCCTATATTTCCAGTACCAGAGTTTCCTCAGAGTTTCTATTGTTTGCATCTGAACTAATATGCAGAAATATGCAGGTTCTTCAGTGCCTTACTTGGTATTATTGCACAACTTGGTGGGTATGTTCCTAGAAGTCACTGCGTCAGTGCACCCCAGATCACCTTTGTCCTACACCCCCTTGCAAATCTCCAGTTTGAAAATGCCTCTTGGACACTCATGTCATGTTAGGAAAGCATCCCTAGTGTTTGGCCCATAATTGTGGAACTCCCTGCCTCTGGAAATCTCTCAAATGTCTTTCAGAAGTATTAAGATCTTGTAACTGAGTTGCTTTTTTTAAAAAATGGCTGTTCTTCGTAATATGTTCTACCACAAATGCTTCTGAGATAAGCTATGGGTTCATCTACAAACCTTGAAGTGATCTCGCAGGATCTGTTCCAACAGTTTGTTGTATTTTAGTAGCCTGTTTTGAAGAACTCTGACTGGTTTGCATCTGGCTCCCACAAGGTGTTAGGGGCTCAAACCACCTTAGCGTCAGCAGTAAATTTATGGGGCATCAAGCTTAGGAATGCAATTGCATCACTGGAATGCAATTGCATCAGAAAACAACAACAAAGAGCTTTCTACAATAATGTTGTTGCTCCTTTGAGCAGGGCTGGCTATGCCATTATGCAATGTGGGGCAGCCTGCCTGAGATGGCATATTTAAGGAGTACGCAGCAAACTATCTTTAAAAAAAGAAAGAAAGAGAAAGTAATAGCAGTAGATACTGTTCTGCCTCTAGTACCAAAACATCTTGGGGCACTTGCTTGCTCACATTACACAAGGCTCGTGAAAATACTAGAACCCTGTCTATTTCTGAGGAACAGCATCTTTGATCCATCTTAGATGCGACGCTTGACCGGCACAAGTAAGACCAGTGTCTCAAAGGTTAGAGACTTCCTTGAATGAAGCTGCCATCTTGGACATAAGCATCTCACTCTTGCTATATAGGCAGTGGAGCCATCGGGGCAGGGTTTGAGAAGTCCAGGGCCCCACTAAGAAAGGTGAGCAGGGGGGGGCCCAATGCAGCGGAGCTGGCATGCTACATTTTTAATGAAATAATATGCATTACTATCCGAAGACATGGCCCTCTTAAGGCCATTAATTACAGAGTCTGAAATTACCTAAACTCTACTGGCCATGACATCTGAAATGGGTGGCTGCCTAGACTGGCTGTTTTCCACTCTGGCCCGCAACCACTTTCTTAACTCTTCTGCTGTGTCACAGCCTGTGGGACTGTTCACCTATGTAAATGCTGCAGATAAAAATATCTCTAGCATCCTCCTTTAGGGGGAAGGATGGGGAAGTGTAATGCTTTGGCTGCCATATGCAAATGAAGCTTTCTTCCGTCAGGTGCAATAGCCACGCTGTTGGTAGCCAGACAGATGCAGAGCTTGTCTCAAGCGCAAGTATGGATGCTGATTTTACCAAGGTTAGTCTTCTTGATCTCAAGTTTTTTATTGGTTTAAATGATGGTGCGGCTACTCAGCAGGAAAACTCTTCCAGAGGGAACAATGGTACTCTGTGCCAGATACACATCAGGAGCTCTCCTGTTTGCCATGTGGGGACATCTTTGTTTTTCCTTGAGCTGTGCCAGAATAAGCATATCAAGCTGCCTTATAAGGAGTCAGACCAGCGGTCCATTTAGCTCAGGTTTGTCTACACTGACTGGCAGTGACTGTCCAAAGTTTTACATAGGAATTTCTCTTAGATGTATCTGGAGATGCCAGGGATTGAACCTGGGACCTTCTGCATGCAATGCAGATGCTCTGCCACTGAGCTATGGCCCTTCTGTGACTGCACCAGCTGTTTTGGCTTTCACTTGCAGTAGCTTCACAGGTTCATTTCAAACTCTCTAAAATAACTGTGTTCTAACTGCTGGGAATATGCTACTAGACAATGCACTGTTGAGAGATGAATCTGGTGTGGTGTGTGAATTTGACTTGCTTGGTGCTTGACTTCCATTGAATGTATGAACCAACAAAATAGCAAATAGGGTTCAATGTAAGTAAGTGTAAAATGATATGCTTTTTTGGGGGGAGGTGATATGAAAACCTAACCCCTTGTAGACTGATTGGGTCTGAACAGGTGGTTAAGGCAAGACCTTGAGAGCCAGTGTGGTGTAGTGGGTAAGGGGTTGGACTACAACCTGGGAGACCATGGTTCGAATCCCCACACAGCCTTGAAACTCACTGGGTGACCTTGGGGCAGTCGCTGCCTCTCAGCCTCATTAAAACTCTATTCATAGCGTCGACATAAGTCGGAATCGACTTGAAAGCAATACATTTACAGTTTTGGTGTTATGGTGGATAGCTCGATGCAAATGTCAGCTCTGGATGGGGTGGCAGTGGGAAAAGGCCAATTCCATGTTAGGAGCAATTGGGAAAGGGACTGGAGAAAAAAAATGCCAGCATCTTCATGATTTCTATAATGCAGCCACATTTGGAATACCATTTAAGGTAGGGCTATAGCTCAGGGGTAGAGCATCTGCTTTGCATGCAGAAGGTCCCAGATTAAATCTCCAGGTAGGGCTGGGGAAAAACTCCCTGCCTGAGAAACTGGAGAGCCACTGGCAATCAGTGCAGACAATACTGCGCCGAATGAGCCAACAGCCTGACTCGGTATACGTCATCTTCCGATGTACAGTTCTCACTTTCTCTGCTCAAAAAGATACTTATTTATGTATATTTTCTTACATTTGTATCCTGCTTTGCTTCCATCATGGCACTTGATGTGAGGTGGCGTACATGTTATGTTATGTTAATGTTTATTTATACCCCGCCTTTCAACCAAAAGGCCCTCAAGGTGGCTTACAGAAAAAGTAAACACAAATATAGAAATACATCAATAAAGCAATACATCAATAAGCAATGCATTGTACAAAAAATTAGATTAAATAGCAAATAACATTATATTAAGAAAAAAATATCCAGGAAAGGCATTCTGTCTCACCTGAACTTACAACTTACATGTAGCCCCCAGGTGGCCTTCCCTCCTGGCGCTGACCTGACCCAGGCCTGCTTAACTATAGCGAGGTCAGAGCTTTTGGAAAAGTTACTTTTTTGAACTACAACTCCCATCAGCCCCAGCCAGTGGCCATGCTGGCTGGGGCTGATGGGAGTTGTAGTTCAAAAAAAGTAACTTTTCCAAGCTCTGAGCGAGGTGGTAGCCTCACGTGCCTTCAGACCGTACTCTGGGATGCTAGATATTGGGTCTAGAAAAGGAGCGTAGAAAGCTGCCTTAAACTGAGCCAGATCATTGGTCCTTCTGGTTCCATATTGTCTACACTGACTGGCAGCAGTTCTGCAGGTTTTCAGGCGGGGGACATTCCCAGCCCTACCTGGGGATGCTAAAGGTCGAATTTGCGGCCTTCTGCATGCAAGGCAGTTGCTCTGCCACTGAGTCACAGCTAGGTGCCTTCAGGAAACCCACAGGAAGGCCAGGAAGACAGCAGAGGCCTCTCCGTGCTTTCCTCTGGCAACTGGTATTTGGAAGCATACTTGTATACCAGAACATAGCTCATCCTTATACTGAGTCAGACCCATTGGTCCATCTAGTTCTGTATTGCCTACTCTGACTGGCAGCTGCTCTCCAGGGTTTCAGACAGCGAGCCTCTCCCAGCCCTGCCTGGAGATGCCGGGGATTGAACCTCCATGCAAGGCAGGGGCTCTGCCACTGAGCTACGGCCCTTCCCCGTCAAATCTTGATTGTTACAGTCAATGACCAGCATAAAATAGAGACATAAAACTTTCATAAGAAGAGATTATCCTAATATACAGAAGAATAAAATGCAATAAAACGGGGTAAGAAAATACAAGATAAGATTGTCCCTTCCCCATCATGAGTGGCAGCCATTGATTTTTTTATTACATCCTCCATGAATGTGTCTAATCCCCCTCTTAAGCATGGACTGCATTCTGTCTTCATATTGCAAGTTGGGGGTAGACATGCTGGCCCTGTGCCTCCTTGGCTGTAAGAGCTGGTGCAGCATCCTTCAGTCTTGGCCACTAAGGACTGAGACATCCCTGGTTCAAATCTGTCAAAGCTCAATATGTAGTCTTCAGCAAGCTGCCCCTCCTCCACTCTTTCTCAGGTTCAGCTTCCCTTAATCTGTAATGTGGTGATCATAGTGACGATTGGTGTAAGGATTCCAGAGAGAGAGAGAGAGAGGGGTGTGCTTTGAATGCACATGGTGTAGTGGTGGGTTCAATGGTGCCAGGGTGGTTAAAGTGTTGGACAAGCACCTAAGAGACCAGGTGTCAAGTCTCCACGTGGCCACACTGGGTGACCTTAAACCAGTCACAGTCTGTCAGCCTAACCTATCTCACGGGGCTGTTGTGAAGATAGTGTGGAGGGAAGGGAGAATGATTTATGCCACCTTGAGTTTCTTGGAGGAAAGATGGAACACCGATGTAATAATAAACAAATAAATAAAATAAAACTTGTAATGCATTATATAAATCCTAAATATATTGAAGTTGGCAATACTAAGCTACAACACATGGTGGCTCTGAGAACTTATGACCATTAACATAAATAAACATTGACAGTTCCTTTAATGCTATTGTGTCAAACTCTCTCTCTTCCCCCCTCCTCCCCATTAGCTGCTTTCCTTTCCTTCAGGTGAGTTGTAAACATGAGGAGGTGATCAGCATATCGTGGGTTAAGAGCATAGTCACGCTGCTATTTATTTATTTAAGACATTTACATACTTCTTTTCAGGTGCACCTCACAAAGTGGTTCACATAACAGCATATATAAAAGCAGAATAAAACCATATGAAAATTAAAATCTGAAATCACTTAACTAACCATTGCAGAAATATAGCGTCTCAATTGCATAGGTTTGGTGACAGAAAAATTCTGAGCAGGTGTTTTAAAAATCGATGCTGAGCTCTTGTAGTAATAGAGAAGAGATGGGACTTTAAAAGCATTGGGTTGTATGCAACTAAGGCTGCAGTCCAATACACACTTACCTGGGAGTATGTCCCATTGAACCCAGTGGAGCTTACTTCTGAGTAGACATGTATTGGATTGCAGCCTAAGTCCTACTCAGAGCAGAAATGAATGAACCTAAGTTAGTCATGTCTACTAACTTCACTGGGTCTCCTCTGATTAACTTCACTGGGTCTCCTCTGAGTAGGACTAGCATTGAATACCACCCATTTTAATTTTGAGGAATCTTCTATACCAGGGTGGGAAGGGCCTCCGGCCGCTGTTGGACTCTCATCACCCCCAAGACAGCATGGCCAATGGTCAGCAATGATGGCAACTGTAGCCCAGCAACCTGTGGAGACCCCCACAGGTTATTCACCACCGTTCTGTGCAATGAAGGGTGAAATGTAAACAATAATAATGAAGGCTTGGGATTGGATAGCAAATTGGGAGAGGAAAAGCTGGCTGACTGCATGTTTTTTAAAAATAGCTTTTTTTGGGGGGGGTCTCATGGCTTCACAAGATAACTGGATGGTGTTCTAAAGAGATCTGTGGTTATTTTTATTGCCTTTTCTTGCTGCTGTAGGAAACAGCTGCTGCTAAAATGGCTGGGAACAAAACAGCCTAGCTTCCGCCAAAGCAAAGAGAATGCAAATAAGGATAGTATGATCACTACAGGTTTGCATGTCAAGACAATTATCTAGCCACGCATCTCTCAACACATAAGCAGCCCTACTACTGGTTTTAAATGCTTCTGGGCTTTGATCCAGGCAGTGTGGTGTTAATAGTTGGGGAGTATCCAGGTCACTCAAGCTTTCAAAAGTAAACTTGTGTACCTCTTTGTGTTTTGGGCATATTTACTAAATGGTTTAATCTCTCCTCCCCACCCCCTCACCCCAAGCAGAGAGATGCTGAGCCATTGACAGATGTCCCGTCTAGGTAAGGATGTGTGCATGCATTTCATATAACCCCTCTCCATTCTGATGTTGGATTATGCACTCAAATGGGTCCTTGTTCTTTTTAGCAGTGAACAAACTGCACCCCAGAAGACTTCTTCCTTCACTTCAGAATGCACTAACGGATCCCATGGTAAGCTATAAGCAAAACTGTGATGTATGGTGCAGGGTGGCAGTTATCATTCCACAGTATTGCCAACTATGTGAATTCTTTCCATGGGTGGTTGAGTATTTGCACATCTGACCCCCTCCAACTCAACATGCAAAAATGAGGGAGCAAATATTATGGAAGGAATGGGGAACCTGTGGCCCTCCAAATTTTACTGGACTCCATCTCACATCTCTGCTCATTAGCTACAGGGCCAAGTTCAAGCTTCTAGTTTTTGTGTACAAAGCCCTATACAGCTTGGGACCAGGATACCTGAAAGATAATGAAAAAAATGGAAATGGACTGCCTTCAAGTCAATCCCAATTTATGGCTACCCTATAAATAGAGTTTTCATGGTAGGCAGTATTCAGAGGGGGGTTACTATTGCCTCCTTCTTAGGCTAGTCCTCCCCAGCTGGCTAGGGCCTGCTCAGCTTGCTACAATTGCACAAGCCGGCCCCTTCCTTGTCCGCAACTGCCAGCTGGGGGGCAACTGGGCTCCTTGGGACTATGCAGCTTGCCCGCGGCTACACACGTGGCAGGGCACATAACCCTGAGACACTCATGGTGGGGGTGATATTTAGCTGGCCCTTTACTCCCAGGAGACACACAGACTCTGGACTCCCAGCCAGGCTCTCCTCCCCACTGTGCTATACCAACTGAAAGATATCACCCCTTATATACCTAGTTGATCACTGTGCTCTGCCCGTGAGGGCTTCCTGCAGATACCATCTTATCAGGAAGTCCATTCCACACAACATAGGAACTGGACCTTTCATGTTGTGGCACCTACCCTTTGGAATTCCCTCCCCTTAAATATTAGACAGGCTCCATCTCTGTTATCTTTTCAGCCCCTACTGAAGATCTTCCTCTTTCAACAAGCCTTTTAAGTAGAGACCTTATCCCAGTCTGCGTCTGTGTTGGAATTGTTTTGTAAGATGTTTTTAAAGATGTTTTAAAGTCTGTTTTTAAGATATTTTACAGTGTTTTTAGTGTTTTGTTTGCTGCCCTGCGCTCCTTTTGGGGGGGAAGGGGGGGATATAAATTTAATTAATAATAATAATATCTGAGCATTGGCCGTGCTGGCTGGGGCTGATGGGAGTTGGAGTCTCAATAACATCAGGAGGGCCACAGGATCCTCATCCCTGTTTTTATGGCCTGGGGAGCTCAGTTGGCAGAACGTAGAAACACTTGTGCATTTCAGTGCACCTCTACCTCCATTTTCTGAATGTGGGGGCACATGACGCCAGGCAAGCTCTGCCCCCTTTTACTTAAGAACCTCAGGAGTTGAAACTCCAGTGCATTTTACCTTGAAGTCAGCTGCATACAAGCTTCAAAACTGATTAGCCATCAACCCCGTTGTCACTCCAGGTGTGTCCAATGAAAACCTTTGTTGTAGGCTCAGGCAGACACAGTGATTGGCCCAATGCTTTGCTGTAGGCGGTCCTAATCAGCAGTGGGGAAGCTGTGGGCAAATAAGTTTGAAACCACAGCCAGACAAAACTGTCTGGCTCCTTTGAAGCAACTAGTGTGTCTGCAGCCACCCTTCAACCCCCTTCAATAGTCACACATCAATCCATGGCCACTGAGCATCACTGCCCTGTGTTTTGCATTACCTCTACAGACTTCAGACTTTCCCCAAGCCTACCGATACCGTAATGGATGAGTAGTTCCATTGTGACTACCTAAGCCAGCAGCTCTTACAGCCTGAGCTTCAGAAGTGGAGGGAACTGATTCCAAGGTCTCCAGAGCTGCATTCTCTTAACAGAAGGCTGTGTTTTCATCTGCTGTAAAACCGATGCACACCTTTCAAATTTCTGAAAGACCTGAGGTGTTAGTTCTTCCATTCTCTCTCTCTTCCCCTTCTCTCTCCCTGTTACAGGCATGGACTCTACACTACTGCATAACGTAGAGGGGAAAGCCTCTCAGACTGCTCTGGTGCTGGAGGAAGAAACTGCTGGAAAGGAGGAAGTTAAAGAAGAAACTCTAAATGACATGACTGGTATAGTACTTGCTGTTTTGTTCAGATTATTGGGCTCCATCCCTCCTTCACCAGCCTGCTTGCATGTCTGCATGGAATTATTTGTTGCCTATGGCTAGATCTAAGGCTGTCCTAATGCTAAAATGCTTTGTATTTTATGACGTTAGTCAAGCTTCCTTTTAAGTTGTTGTTGTTGTAGTATGCCTTCAACTCAATTACAACTTATGGAAACTCTATGAATCTCATTTATTTATTTACATGCACGCACACACATATTCATGGGGTTTTCGTGGTAAGAGGTATTCAGAGGCGGTTTCATTGCCTTCCTCTAAGCCAACGGCACCCGATATTCCCAGGCGGTCTCCCATCCAAGTACTATCCAGGCCTGACCCTGCTTAGGTTCCAAGATCAGATGAGATCAGGTGTGTTCAGGGTAGTATGGCCATAGGCTCCTTTTAATTTAAGGACCCTTAAATGCCCCTGTTCACATCTGCAAATCCCCGCCCTTTCCACTTCTGCAGGGAATCGCTTGTGTATAGACATAGGATTTGTTCCATTTGACATTTTTAGTTAAGGTGCGTGGGTTTTTTTGGATAAATTAAACTTGCCCCATGCCAGTACAAAGGTGGTGACCGTGTGGCACAGTTTGCCGATTTAAAAAAAATAAAAATAAGCACACACTGCTTCTTTAAGCTCCCTGTTGAATGAGATGATCTGTTCTGATTGCATGCATGTTAGATTTAAAAAAAAAAAAATTGTGTGTTTGCTCAGGAGACTCTTCTTCATCTGAGGATCTGTCCAGCACTGCTGTATGTAGAGTGAGGCAGAGGGACAAGTGAGTTGCCGGTTCTGTGGATGTCACTTTTACCAGGCTTGCAACTGTTTTGCGGGTTTTTTGCTACAATGATCTTCTCTGTCAAGTATTTGCTTTGTCTGGAATGTTAGCTAGCAAAGACTCGTAAAGGAGCACAGAGCGTCTTCGCAGTCCCAGTGCACATTCTCTATCAACACCGGGAAAAGATTGTCGCATTCCTCCTGGCCTGGGAATTCTCTGACATGCTGAAGCCACTCTCTTCAGCTTCCTTATTCAGTCAAGGTGCCACCCTGCCAGCCATAAACAATCAGAGTCCAGAGCTCTTCTGTGTCCTTTCAGTTAGCATTGACTAACACCCGCCCAGAGTGAAGGAGCTCCTTTTATCAAAACTGATAGTCCAAAGGTAACCTTTGTTGTTGGGCTGAAGTTCTCACCATCCCTGACCATTAGCCATGCTGGATGGGAGTGATGGGTTGGGAGGCCAACATCATCAGTAGAACACCACGTTGGCTATCAGATGGGGAGGCATAATTATCCATCCTTTTGGGGCACCTGGAAATCTTCCTTTCAGGTTTTGGTTTTGGTTTTCATCTTTCAAAGACTATGGCTAGTCTCAGAGCCTGGAACTTGGTGTGATTTCAAAAGAGCAGACTTGCTGGTATAAGGTCAGCCTGGCTTACTCTTAGAAGTTCCAGCCTTGGGGGTCTCTCTCCCCCCTCTGTGTGTGTGTGTGTGTGTGTGTGTCTGCGTGCACATACACACACACACACTCCTCATGACCTTTGCCCTGTAAATTTTTGCCATGGTGTGTCTGCTGTTCCTGCCCCACACTGATGCTAGGGACCCCTCACTATTTCTTCCTTTGACCTGCTTTCAGACAAATCATTAGGAAAGATCAGCATACATTTATTTATTTATTACATTTCTACCCCACCTTTCTTTTTCATGACTGAAACCCAAGGTGGCTTACATATGGTTCCCAGGCTGTCTCCCATCCAGACACTGACCAGACCTGACCCTGCTTAGCTTCAGCAGGGAGCTGGCCACATGTGCCTTCAGACCATGGCCTGAGACATAGCAATATCTTACTCATCTTCATTTCACCTGATTACCCATCTCTCTGCCTCCTTCTGCCTCTCTAGCTTTCTGTTTCTGCCACTTCACTTTACCCTAGTGCTCATTGTGTAGCCTCCAGTGGTTCTGTGCTGCCTCATTGTGCTCTGTCTACCACCTTCCCCTCTGAGATGAACCTTTATTTACCTTGCAATTTTACTTTTAATTTTACTTTATCAATAAAGCCTCTGTTTTCTAGAAAAGCTCTGGCCTCAGTCCCTTGAGGGTAACTTACAAGGGCGCTCTACTACCCAGACTAAATCTGCACATGTTTCCCTTCTGGGTATTTTGGTAAACGTGCTAGGTTCTGGACCATCTCTGCTTCACTGACAGCAGCCTCTTCTACAGCTGTATGCAGTCAGGGCCACAGGGAGAAGAAATTCCCTTTTTATGATAGTAAACTGCCCTTCCACCACAAATCATTCATATTTCAGAAGGTTATACAGAGAACAAAGAAAAGTACGTTTTAGATTTGTGTAGGAAGGATGGTGGTGAACCTGTGGCCAGATCAGCTGCCTCTTGAATGCCTCCAGTGCTGGTGAGCCCACCACCTCCCTAGGTCATTGGTTTTGTGGTACAACAACGTAGGAAGTTTTTCCTGATGTTCAGCTGAAATCTGGCTTCCTGTTACTTGAGCCCGTTATTCCATGTCCTGCACTCTGGGATGATCAGGAAGAGATCCTGGCCTTCCTCTCTGTGAGACAACCTTTCAAGTACATGAAGAGTGCTATCATATATCCCCTCAGTCTTCTCTTCTCACGGCTAAGTATGTCCAGTTCTTTCAATCTTTCCTCATAGGGTTTCTGGCCAAGCCACTTCTGATGGCCTGCACCAACCCAATTTTACCAATGCTGGTGAAATGGGTGGTGGCAAAACTGGCACTCAGTGAGGCCCCTGTGTTCCCTTGAAGCACTCCTTCCGGTTTCTGTAACAGAGGCACCTTATTTAGTACTGATTTCACTAAAAGGAGTGCAAGGCAGCCACACTTGGACTGGAAGGAGAGTTTATTTTTCTCCCTGAGCAGTTCTGAGAAAAAACTTCAAAAGCCTCCCCTTAAAATCCCATCACCCTTCCCCGCTAGAGCGCTGTATTTATAGAGACACATGCCTAGAGGAAGCGAGGGGGTAATATCTTCTCTGTGGTGGTCTGCTAATGTAATCATTTGTCTCTTCTGGTTTCAGCATATCTCCCAGTGAGAAGGAAGTGGAGGTAAGCCTTTGGAGTGTTTGCTGTTCTTCTCCCCTACACCCAAGGCCAGCCATCCCTAACCTGGTGCTCTCCAGATGGTTTAGGCTACATCATCATCCCTGCTCATTGGCCTTGCTTGCTGGGGCTGATGGGAGATGGAGTCCGACAGGTTCCACATCCCTGGTTTAAAGCTGTTATATAACTATGTGTGGATATCTGTTGTCTGGCTTGAATCGCAAGATGATTGTTTTTGTCATCCAGCTATGTGGTAATCATTGGATCTTTTCATTATTTATGTATTTATTATTAGATGCATATCCTGCCCTTCCTCACAGTAGGAGCCCAGGACGGTTATATTGGTTTTTACTGGTTATATTGATGTTGGCATAAAATGGGTGTCCCATACCACTGGTTTACATAACAAGCTCTTCCAATCAGATGGGATTGTCTCCAATCTTATTTCATTTATGTATTTTTAAAAGTATTTCTATGCTGCCATATCATACAATATTAGGGTGGTTTACAATATTAAATTTTAATAATAAAGCACAATTTTAAAAATACAGATAGGATAGACCCACTGAAGTTAATAGACATAATTAACTTAGGTTCATTCATTTCAAGGGGTCTAGGACTTGGCTGAATACAACCCATAATCTGGCTAATTAAAATAAAAAGCTGCAAAAGCCTGTCACGATAGAAAGGTATTCAGGAAACTCCTGTGAGTCAAAAGCAAGGATGCCTGCCAAATCTCTGCTGCAAGAGTGTTCCATAACTTGAGACCAGTGATGCTAAATGCCCATTTGGACTTCTGTAATATGGGGGGAGGGAACTAACGGCGCTCCTCAGAATGATCTCTGTAATCAGGCTGGGATGCAAGGGCTCAGGCGGCCTTTAATCTTGTGAATATCAATATCTACTGATGGGTGTGTGCTTCAGTATTCATTTTCAATGTAGGTACCTCTTTTTAAGAGAAGCCATGATCTGCTTGCTTTCCATTTGCAGAGAGTAGTATCCTCTTGGGGATACCCAAGCCATTAATGGCTTTTGATCAAGACACATGGGTTAATCTCATAGCCTGCACTGGAGTTGTGTTTATCTCTTCCCTTCGCCAGGCAGAATTTCTTCGGCTGTCTCTGGGGTTCAAATGTGATTTCTTTACTTTGGAGAAGAGAGTGAGGCTGGAAGAAAGGTCCCGGGATCTAGCAGAAGGAAACCTGAGGAAGGAGGTTGCCAGTGCCTTGAAACTACTTGATGTAAGGAGGGGGAGGATGGATCGTGCGTAATACTTGCTCACTGTTTTCCTCAGTTTGACTTTGAATGGGGGGAAGACAGACATAAACATTTTTAGAGTGGGGTGAGTCAGTTAAAAGTATCCACCTCATGCAATAATTGCAACTTTGTCATTTCCCAGGACAAGCTAAAGAAATCAGTTCTGCAATTTGAACGATAGAAAAGCCAGACAAGGCTGCTGATTGTTTAGTCCCAGTAATGCCATCAGTACCCCCCCCTCTCTTGCTCAAAGGCATTTTTGCACGTTTGTGTGGGGTGAAATAACATACAAAGGAATGTACTTAGGTCACATCCACATTATACATTTAAAGCATTCTTAAACCACTTTTAACAGTAATGGAAAATCCTGGCAACTTGTTAAGGATATTGGGAATTGTAGCTTTGTGAGGTCAGCAGCCATAAGAACGTAAGAAGAGCCCTGCTGGATCAGGCCAGTGGCCCATCTAGCCCAGCATCCTGTTCTCACAGAAGCCAACCAGATGCTCATGGGAAGCCCACAAGCAGGACCTGAGTGCAACAGCATTCCCTTCTCCTGTAGTTTCCAGCAATTGGTATTCAAAGTTTTTACTGCCTTCGACAGTGGAGGTAGTAGCCACTGATAGCCTTATCCTCCCTGAAACCTTAACAAACTATAGTTCCCAGGATTCTTTAGGGGAAGCCATAAGTGGTAGGTGCACTGCAAAGCCAAGTTTACAGCTGCCTGCCATCTTCAAGACCCAAAGGTATTCTGGGATGGTGCTTTGCTTCACAGTATGCCTGCCACCCTAGTAAAAGTATGAAAAAGAAAAAGGGACTCCTGGCTGCCACTGCTGGGTACATTTACTGGAGGGACCAGAGCTTGGAAAAACTACACCTCCCATCAACCCCAGCCAGCATGGCCACTGGATTGGGCTGATGGGAGCTGTAGTTCAAAAAAGTAACTTTTCCAAGCTCTGGGAGGGACACCAAGACAACACAGGGGCCCCCCAGAGTACACCTTGCCCAAGGCCCAATCAAACCTGGTGCTGTCCCTAGAACTGGTGGTTGATTTGCAGCTATGTGTCCTAGACCATAAAATCTGTGCCTATTAGAGAGTCACCTTAGAAATGAAAAACAAGCCACTCTGGGAGCTCATGTGCGCTGAATGTACAGGGTATATATTTAATGAACAAATTAAATAAAACGGTGTTGGTCAGACATCTAGGCTTGCTACTGGAAACAGCAACCTTGAAATGAGTTTCCACAACTCATGTTATAGGGAGATTGGCATGGGTCTGCCATTCTACCACCACATGTTTATGTCCCTTTGCGTCCCATCCTACTATTTCATCTTAATTTTAATTGACTTCAGCTTTTACCACCTTTTTTTATTTTGGAATGCGATTCTTATTCAGTCTCTGGCCTCCCTGAGTGAAGATAACCAGGCACAGGAGATCGTTAAGAAGTTGCAGAAGAGCTTGGAGCTTCTGAACCAGTACGCCATCAGGGTTGCCAGCAAGGCAGAAATGCTGGGAGCTATTCATCAAGTAAGTTGTCTGTTCCAAGAATATGTTAAAGTTGCTTTCTTTGTAAAGCCCCGAAGGGGTACCTTTGGTTCTCCAGGCAATATTGGGCTCCCACTCCTATCATCCCTTTCCACTGGCCCTAGTGACTTGGGGCTGATGGGAGCTGGAGTCCAGGAACATCCAGGCTGCAGGTTCCCCAACTGTGGTTTAAAAGATATTCACTGAAAATTGTTGCTTAAAGTTGGGCTGTTCCTTATCTTTGGCTGATGGTGTGATCTTGCCCTATCTAAGGACTTTTGAACTCCTGAGGAGGAAGGGTCAGTCATGGAATGCTGCAGGTCAGTGAAGTTGTTACAGAAGAAGTGGAAGGTCCATTTGGAGGTCTTTATCTTGGACAGCTCTGTGTTGTAAATGAGGCTGGAGGGCCTGGATGCAAGGGCAGCTGAGGACCAGTAAGCCGAATGGGAATGGGGGCAAGGAAGAAGGAAAGAAACTAGATGGGGTACCCTAGCAGAGGGTTTAGTGCCAGGAAAGCTTCTATTTTTCTCATAAGAAGGAAAAGCTTCAAATTGATCCAGGACAACCTAGCTGAATGCCTGAAAATTTCTCACAAAAGCCACAAATGGATTTTGGAGCACAACCTCAGCTATATTGAAACTTATCTGCAACGTTCACTTGGGTCATGCTGTGTCATGCAACTTGTGTGGATGAGAGTAAAGATCCCATCCTCTGCAACTTTAAAGTCCATTTGCTGTGGCTAATGTTGCCATCCGCTTGCGTCCTCTCCATTTGCTGGTGTGTTTTGGTGCAAGTGATGGTTACAAACTGCCCCATTACATGGTACCCTTCTCTGATTATTAAAATTGCTGTCTATGTTGGGGATGGGGAGCTGATGGCCCTCCAGTGGTCTATCCCTGGTCTGTATTTCACTTTCTGGAAAAAGTGTGTTGGTCATGTCATCTTAAACTTTTAGCATGAACATGCGTACAATGACATTTTTAGAGATGTGACCCTTCCTCGAGGTCTCTAGTAGTTTAGTTGGGAGGACAGAATGCATTTGACTATTTTTAAGGGATTTATACCCGGCTTGCCACTATGTCTCAAAGCAGCTGACAGTAAAAATGAAACTTTTAAAAGGTAAATTAAGACGTCACAAATAGAAGCACTAGAACATCATTCATAGTGCAAAGGCCTCCCGGAATAAAACCATTTCCACACGCGTGTAAGTAGATGGAAAATGCTATGCACCCCACTCGTATGAAGCTGTAATATATGGAGTCAGCGCACAGATTCACCTAGGATCTTGTTCCTTTCTGGCTACCAATGGCTCTCCAACAGGACCGGTGCCAGGTTTGAGGGCATCCTCAGCAAGGTCACCTAGGGTGGTCTCTTGGTTCACTTAGTGAACCCCTTCCCCAGTAAGCTTTCCAGGTGGCAGCAGACAAGGGAGGGGAGCCACCTCAGCTGCTAAGATAGCTGTAGCTGTTTCTGGACCAGGGATAGCTTGACCTCTGTTGTCCATGCACTGGTAACCTCCAGGCTGGATTACTGTCATGAGCTCTATGTGGAGCTCCCCTTGAGGTTGGTCACGAAGCTGCAGCTGGTGCAAAATGTGGTAGTGCAACTGCTCACTGGGACAGGATATCACCAACATGTTCTACATCACTGAAAGAGTTGTCCTGGGTTCCCATTAGTTACAAAGATAAGTTCAAGGTGCTGGTTTTGGTGAATAAAGCCCTATACAGGACCAGGATACCTGAAAGATTGTGTTACGTCTTATATACCCAGCTGGTCACTGCGGTGTGCAAGTGAGGGCCTCCTGCAGATTCCATCTCAACAGAAAGTCTGTTCCATGCAATATAGGAATCAGGCCTCTAGTGTTGTGGCACCTAACCTTCGGAATTCCCTCCCTTTAAATATTAGACAGGCGCCATCTCAATCTGTAACACATAAAACATTCCTAGATTACTAAAACATATAAAAAGCATCTTGAATTTGAGATATAGAGACATTGCTAAATTACTTGAAATGTGAAATTATCTCAAATTCAGGAAACTTTATCTTTCTACGGTTTTAGTAATCTAGCAATATTGTACATGTTACAGATTGCCCTTGGGAAAAGGGTTGTTTAGACCCGAAACGTGTTGGGCTTCAATAAACAGTTCCTGTTTGAAGGGAAAAGGTTTTTTGTTATCATTGTGACTGACCTTGACATTCCTGAGGAACGTGTTTCCACTTTTGGCTTTTCCTTTGTGCCAGTGGAAAGGATAGCAAACAGGCTTTGTGCAAATCCTTTAACTTTTCACCTTTTGTAGTTATAATGTACCCCAATACTTACACCAAGATCACTTGCTGGAGCTTCCCACAACTAATGCCAAAAGCATCTTCTGTCCAACCAGGTTGGGTGCTGAAATCGGGCCTGTTCGCTCATGCCTTAGGCAGCGGTCTTTCCTAGGTTTGCTGCCCGAGAGCCATTTTCAGGAATACCAATGTGAAGGTTCCTCTCCCTTTCCCCCCTCATCCCTTAGGGTGATCTCGGATCTTGCACAGTTTAGCCCAGCCTTTCCCAACCTGGTGCTCTCCAGAAGTTTTGGACCACCACTTCCATCAGCCCCAGCTGCTCTGTTTCATTGCTAGCGAGGAATGGTTGGCGAATTTGCCGGCTGGGTCTCTGCCCACCCCTGACTTTTCTTTCTTAGGAGAGCCGGCTCAGTAAAGCGGTAGAAGTGATGATCCGCCACGTGGAAAACTTGAAGCGTACATACGCGAGAGAGCACGCAGAGCTGGAGGAGCTGAAGCAGGCCCTTCTCCAGAATGAAAGGTCCTTCGGTTCTCTGGGTGACCGAGGTAACAGCTGACGAGATGCTGGCAGAGTCCCCGGGGCAGCCGCAACTGGCTTTCTGGCTTCCCTGCAATGTGGGATGGGTGTCGGGCATCTGATGGATGCTGAGCATCTTGGATGGACTTTATTGGGGAGGGTGACATGCATGCCTGTGCCAGTGGATGCTGATCCATTAGGGAGAATGGGGCACAGACCCTCTAACCGCGGCCTGCTCTTAACCAGCCTTCACCTGGGACAGCCTTTCCCAACTAGTGGGCCACCAGATGTTGTTGGACCACAACTCCCATCAGCCTCAGCCACCATTGCCAATGGTCAGGAAAGATGGGAATTGTGGTCCAACAACATCTGGTGGCCCACTAGTTGGGAAAGGCTGACCGGGGACATAGGTAGCTGCCTTATACAGAGTCACACCATCTAGATCAGCGTTGTTTACACAGACTGGCAGTGGCTCTCCAAGATTTCAGGCAGGAGTCTCGCCCAGTCCTTTGTGGAGATGCAGGGATTGAACCTGGGACCAAGCAGATGCTTGGTTATCGCTCTACCCCTGAGCTACAGCTCTGCCTGCCTGCCTTCTTGCTTACAACCAGTCCCAGGGGGTGGCCCTGCCTCCCAGCTGCCTCCTTCCTAGTCTCAGCGTTGTCCCTTGTAGCACTCAGCGCAGAGGAGGATGTGGACAAAGCTTGAATTCGTTGGCTCTTGCTCCACCTAGTGTTGGGCTCCCTGCCTTCCACCCTACCAGCCCCACTGGGCACCAGCCACCATTGTCCTGTGCATCTCTACTGTGCAGGTGTGCCGTGTGTCTTTGTGTTCAAGCACGGGAATGGCGGCTCCCTGTGTTGTTCCTGGCAATGGGGAATAATTGTAGGGAGTCGATCCCATGATGCAAATGGACGGTGTGGCAAATATTCCCAAATGTTTCCCAGAGTAACCACCTGGGAAAGGAGAACTTGGAATAGGACCATGGTGCTGGGGAAGGAGGTGTTAACTCATTCATGGGGAACCTTTCTCAGCCCACGGGCTGCATTCTCTCTTGAGCAACCTTCAGACAGCTAGAAAGAAAGATGCAAAAATAGTCAGATCATATGGATGCAACTCTTAACTTTTGTAGAACAAACTACATTCCGCCAGTACAAAAGTTAGAGGTTTTTATATAGTTGCGCACATGCACCTGCGCCTTCAGAGAAGCAAGGGGAATTATCACACTTGAAGGGCACATTCCAACCAGGCAAAAGCACTCGAGGAAGGTTTGGTGTGTGGGAGGGGGACCATCTTGGGGAGTCTCAGGGCCAAACAGAGAAGCCAAAAGGGCTGCATTTGGCCCCCGGGCCATGCGGTTCCCTATCCATAAGTTAACGCTTCCAGATATTTTCCTGATTGTTTTCTTCCATTCCCCTAAAGCTACAATTGGCCCCACAGAATAAACTATACAGTACCGTAGTGGCAGAGACAGGGTCAGAAGTTGACCTCATTGGGCTTCTGCCAAGGCCCACGCCCTGACAGGGGGCCCACTGCTGACTCCCAAAGCTCTCTAGCCCCACCTTCCTCACTGTTGCAGTCTGTTCACCTCCCCAATCCAAATGTGTGACCAGTGGGAAGAGTGAGGAAGAGGAGCCACCACCTTTGCTTGCCCTGCTGTCCCCTCCTAGGGCAGACACAACCAAAAGAAAAGGGCAAGTAAAAAGGCAGCAGTAACACTGGCAAGGAGGTGAGTTTACCTGGAACATCTTGCTCTGTTCCCCCAAACTGGCAATGCATTGTTAGTACTTCCTAAATATCTTGGCATCTCTTCTAGTTGTGCCCTTAGCAGAGGTCTGCCAACAGGCAAGATGCCTGGCATCTGAGGCTGTTGATCCCTTTGCTTTGTTGGTCCCATAGACTCACATTTTCCCCCAACTTCTATTGCTCTTACAGATGAATCTTCAATTAAAAAGCTCCCTGGTTCTCTTAAGGTACAATACTGCTGCAGTACTAAGCTTCTAGTCTATGTACTTTGGCCCCTGACGATGTGCTATTTCTTGCATTATGCATTGCTGTGATCTTGAACTTGGAGTTTCTGTTGACCGCTCTTCCCCTTCTTCTTCCTCCTGTTCCCTCTTCCACACACACACACCTCAGCAATGCTGCAAACAATCCAGTCTCAAGCTCTACTAATGTGATTGAAAAGTGACATGGCTTCCTTAAAGAATGCTTTCAAGTCAAATTTGTGTGTCTGGTGTCTGTTGTTCAATTGCCCTATGCAAACACCTAAATTGGCATCTTTTGCAGAACTTGGCATCTTCTCAATCTCTGTGTGTGTGCTCACGCTTTGCTTTTTTACTAGCTCTTAAGGCGTTGAAGATATATTTTGAACGTATGAGCAGGTTAAATCTGAGAATCAAAGAGGTGATCAAGGGTGGGGGAGGATCTGCATATGACTTCATTTTTCTAGTCTGTGGTGGTTCAAGAGAAACTCAAAAGTTGTGCGAAGAGTGACTGTAACACTGAAAATAAAATTCTTGAATCTCATGGAGGCAGAGGAAGGGTGCCCTCAGCACTGGAAACTTTGAGTCCTTTGAAATAATGGGACTTTCAAGTAGGGATGTGGGAGAAATTTGTTTGGCTCACGTTTTAATGTGAACTTGCAAAAATTGCACTTCCCAAATCAATATATGAACTGAAACACAGCTTTCCTTTGAAAGTCACACTTTTCCAAATTTTGTGATGCAGTCCTCCAACCAAAGAATGTGTACAAAAATGTGTATATTAGGGAAAATTACACAAAGAATGCATTCTGTTAGGGCGAAATTGCTTGCAAAAGTGCATATACTAGGCAAAATTGCATACAAATATGTGTATATTAGAAATGCACATGAAAATGCATGTGCATTTTCATGCAAATGAAAATATTTTAAAGAATTGTACATGTATGCCAAATGTATATATTTTTTTTGGAAAAGATCTTTTGAAAGCTTTTAAAAAAAATTTTTTTAAAGATGTTTGGTTTTAGTGTATTTTAAAGTCTGTTTTTATGATGTTTTAAGGTGTTTGTAAGGCTTTTGTTTGCCGCCCTGGTGGGCTCCTTCTGGGAGGAAGAGCGGGATATAAATCCAATAATAAATATATAAATAAATAAATAACCAAGGCTGGAAAAATGAGAGAAACTAAAGCTGACAAATCCCACTTTCAAGTAAAACTAGTTGGGATACTAAGCAGAAATACTCAAACTGGTGCTAAGTAGAAGATGATAGTCCACCAGTACCGCTGCTGTGTTTTCCTTGCTTTTTGCCTTGCTCAGTAATTTCCCTTTGTTCCGCTACTCCTTATGCCACCCAATTTCTAGTTTAAAGACCTCGCAAGGGGACGACACCCTTAAAATTCTGAGTGAAATTATGGGAACTTGAAAAACATCCAATTACAGATCTCAAAAGAATTGGGCTTTGAATTTTTCTTATGTGTAACTGCCTCTAATCAACTTGTGGTTTGTTTGTGTTTCTGAATGTTAGAAGGAATCCTTCTGGTACATAATGCAAACACAGTCCTTGAAAGTAACCCTAACTTACCAAAAGACCTTTTGAATTTACAATTGGGCAAGATTTTGGAGTCCTTGTTGAGCAGCCTTTTTAAGGAACTGGGTGGAAGTGATGCTTTTTTCCCCAGCTGGCAATAGTTTGCATAGACGTGCTCCTCCTTTTGAATTTGTGTTCACATGACCAGTTACTCCTTGTCAGTTGGGGGGCTTTTAACTTGACTTTAATTCTTCTTGCATTCACACAGTAAGCCACAAAGTAGCCGCCCATCTCCTGCTAGAAATTGCAAACCTGCATATCCCTCTGTGGCTAGTAGTATTTTATCTTTATCATGCTCCATCCCACATCTTTGGCTGCTATGGGGCAGAGGCAGGGAATATGGAATGTGGTGATATCATGGTGACATGGGTAAGCAATACTAGTTGTAGAGAAGGGAGCTAACAGATTATTAACATCTAGGATGGGGAAGAAATTTGGTTTGCATCTTGGGATGGGGAGACATTCCATAGGTTTGCATTTTAATGTGAACCTAATTTGCACTTCTTCAAACAATACGTGAACTGAAACATAGCTATCCATTGAAATTCTTCGAATTTTGCAATGCAGTTCTCCAACCAAATGTGTACAGAAATGCACTACATTAGGGAAATTGCTTGCAAAACCGTGTATATTAGGAGAAATGTATATTTGGAGAAAATTGCACTAAAATGTTGGCAAACTTTTGCAAGGACTTTTTTAAAAAAATTGCAAATTGCTGTGGAAATTTGGAGAGCTGAACTTAAAATTGGAAAGAGAAACTAAAACCAAGAGCTTCATCTTCCCCTGTTAGCATTATATCTCATTTGCACCCAAGTGGATTTCCACTTACATGAATTGCTCAATGACCAATACACTTTATGAGACCAAGTATTCCTGTACATCTGAAGAATTGCATAAGGGGCCCTTTGGAATAATTGCTAACTTGTTTTGGAAGCTGTGCTTTGTTCATGTGAGCACCATTTTTGCATAGAAACCTGCAGGGCTCATAAGCTCTCAAATGCATAACCCATCAAGTAGTATCTCTTATTTTATGTAGCCTTCATCCCTCCGCCGAGTTAGCATTGCCACCTTGCCTAGGAATACTGGAAATGCTGTCACTGTTTTGCCGCTGGTATGTAGGCATTTCCCAGTACTGATAGTTTATTACTGGAAACATGTTGGGTAAATGCATCCTAAACCTCTTCTCACCCTCTTTTCTCCAAAGGCTCAGTTAAATGAAACTGATGGAAGTGACAAGAATGACAAATTCAACAGACGCTCTAGTTGGTAAGGATAGGTATTTGTATGGTTGTGTGCATGGGAGAGATGGAGAGCGAGTGAATGTGTTTCTTTGTGTGCACTAGTACCATTTTTTTTTTAAAAAAAAAACCTGTTTGGAATCCAAATACTTCAGGGCTTTAAAAATGCCAGCAGTTCCCAGAATAGACAGTAGCTGTGTTTTGAAACACCTGGAACGTTGTCCACCTACTGGGATGTCTTTTTATCAGTTTGTATCAGCCCTTTGAGCAGGTTCTCGTACAATACTGTGGAGCTTGCAGCGTCTAGAAGAAGCACCTTTCTGTGTTATCAAGAAGATAAGCAACAATGTTGCAGACAGCAGCAAAGGGTTCCTGTGCCACTACAGGTTTGTCTCAATTGGACCAATGTGGCTGTATCCCTATCTAGACGTTTAAAATAACACAGGTCACAAATTGTGTTGGGAGTATAGGGGATGCCTTGGGCGCCCCCAGCCGCAATGCCCTTGTGGGTGACTAAATCATCCACTCCACCCTGGATCGTCCACACTTAGAATCCTCTCCATGGTTAGGGACCCTGACTGTCCAGGGTTCCTGATCTCAGGGAGGGGATTCTAAGTACTTAGAATCTCCTTCCAGGCCTTCAAGGTTAGGGTGGCACGTTCAAGACATTAGCGATGGAGACGTCCTGCATGCCATCGGTGCTCTCACACATTCTTTTGAATGCCTGAATACGGCTTGGGTTATTGCCAAACATGGCAGTTGTGAGGGGTCACTGTGCTTGTTTTGCATTTATCTAAACTTCCACATTATTACAGACTATGCTCACTGTATTTCATTATTTTAGACCCCACTGTTTTACTACCTTTCCCCCTATTCCTCTGCAACCCATGCATATATAGGGATAACACTTCATTCACCCCATCGGACTGGACTCTAGTCCACAAAAGCTTGTGCTATAATGAATTTGTCAGTCTTTAAGGTGCTACAAAACTGTTGCTTTTTAGTGTTGATCTGTGGTAGTTTTTGCTTCCTTCAACTGTCTTTAGATGAAGGTTGCTGATTAAATCCCTTCCCCTTTCAAGCCTGTAAATTAGGTAGTTTTCTAAGTTACAGCTATTAAAAGCAAGCCAGTGTGCCAGATAGTTGTGTGTGCACACACTATACCAGCCTTTCCCAACCTGGTGCCTTCCAGTTATTTTGGAGATTGCAACAGGCTGTGGAAGTCTGCTCTATAGATTGCTGTTGATGAGATGAACAGGCAGGTAGCCCAAGGTTCAGTTTGTCACAGGGCTCAGCTGCAATATCTGGCAGGGTTCAGCCTTGGACTGTATGAAATAATAGATAGATGAAAGTTCTACCAAGTGGATCTAGAGTGCCTTTTTTGCCATTAAAAAAATAATTTCATCACAGATTGGATGAATGGCTTTCGAGATCAGACTAATATTTCCAGACTTGAGGATGGGAATCTTTTTCCCCCTGAAATGTAAGCACCATGGTTGGTCACCACAGCCGACTCTTAATGCAGCCCCTGAATTGGTGACGCACTTTGTGACTTCTCCTGAAACAGTCCACGTGATGCCTACAACTGCATAGACCCCAAAGAAGCTCCATCGCCACAGATGTCTTGGAAATGCCTTAGGCCAAGTGGACAAGTCACTTGGTGCCTGCTTTTGTGGAAGCTTTGCAAAACTTTGTAGCCTCCTTCACAGTCAGGTGCAAACTCATACACAATTTACACTCTTGGCAAATAACAGCCTTGTAAGTATTCTAGACAAGTTTGTCCCGTTTTCTATCCTGTAGGTTAGGGACCAATTTAAAAATGTTGCAGTGTGGAGTGGCCCAGTTAGCCAGCCATGCCCTCCTGCAGAATATTCCATTCCATTTCCTCTCCCACCAAGTGTTTTGTTTCCTGCCTCCAACGGTTGGCATTCTGTGGCCCTTAGTGCATTCGGGCCACATAGAGCAGATTTTGGAGGTCCCCTTCATAGGGTTGCTTTCACCAGAATTTTTTTGTACTTGTGCAAACATCAGGGAGCCTCCCAATGCCTCCCTCTTATGTCTGGTTGACGATGTTTTGACTAAATAAGCATTGGCACTGAACGTCAGAAATACAGGGAATGATTTAAATAGTTTCTTTCCCCTAACTTCCTTATGGTTGCTATAATAGGTCCTAATCTTCTCCATCCATTGAAGCTTTTTCTACAGCACATACATCTCTTCCTGTTACTGATTCAGTGCCTTCAGCATGTCCTTGGCTCAGGTTCCTGTTGCTTGTCTAATTTCCCAATGACTAATTCCTACCCCAGTTTTAATATCCAGACTTAAATGTTTCCTTTCTTCCTGCCCAGGACCCTCATGAAGTCATGGAAGGGAAGAAGGGGGCATTCTTGCTTACAATAGCTTTGTTACATTTCTTTAAACCTTTCATTCTGAAAAGAGCTCAGAATGGCATAATAGGTTCTCCCAGTGGAGACTGGTGGCTCTGATGTCAGTGGGGCAGTGGATCAGCTCCGGATTTTAATCCAAACTTTCAGGAAGCTGTCTAGGGTGCTGAAACCTATCCCCCCCCCAAGATTCAGCACCTTGGACAGCTCCTTGGATGGTTGGACTAAAACGTTAGTGTAGATTCACTGCCCCACTGACATCGGAGCCACTAGCTTCCACAGTCTCCTCACCCTACTCCATTTTTACCTTCACAACAACCGTGGGGTTGATTTAAACTCTGTGTCTGTGTGTGACTGGCCCAAGGTCACCAGTGATGGTGCTCCTTCTAGTCTCATACTCTCACCCAGCCTTCCCCAACCTGGTGCCCTCCAGATATTGTTGGTCTGCAACCTCTATCATCCCTAACCATTGGCCATGATGGCCGAGTCTGATGGGAGTTGTAGACCAACATCATACGGAGAGGACCATGCCGGGCAAGGCTGTTCTAACCCCTGCAACACACTGGGTCAGAGGTGTCTGTTCCTTTGATCCCTCTGCCTCTCGCCCCCAAGGCATTCTGCACATATGGCAATGATCTGCTTCGCAGTGGCAGGTCAGAACAAGCAAGTTCAACCTCTTCTTCCAACAGGGGCTTAGTAGGAGCAAAGCAAGGTGAGAAGTGCCCTTTGTTGCAGAGGTACGTTAGCTCGCCCTCCTGGACAGAGTCGGAGGAAGAACAGCCTGAGCCAAAGTAAGTCTCTGTTCAGCATCCATGCAAGTATCTGGCCTACAAGCTAATGCAAGATATCCACCTCATACAGTTTTCTCCTGGATATTGCCCACTGATGAATAGTGGCAACTGAGGGTTAAAAAAAATCCTCCTAACTCCCTTCCTGGAGATCACCTGGAAATCTAATGGAAGTTGTAGTCCAAAACATCTGGAGGTCATCACCACTATGGGTAGGGGGAGAAATTCAATTTGGCTTCACATTTAAAGGTGAACCTGCTTAATCTGCACTTTCCAAAACAATGTGCAAACAAAAACACAGCCATCCTTTGAAATTCTCACTGATCAGGATTTTGCAATGCAATTTTCCAGCCAAACGTGTACAAAAATGCATATATTAGGTTAAAGTCTACATATTGATGCATATATTAGCAAAAACCATACAAAATTCATTATATTGGGGGGAAATATATTGGTCTGCAAAAAATGTGCATAATAGGCAAAATTGCATACCAACATGTGCATATTAGGAGATACTTGCTGATGATTTTCATTAGGATTCTTTTTAAAAAATTGCAAACTGATGTGTAAATGTGAAGAGCTTGAACTTAAGGCTGGAAAAAAGAGAATCTGAAATTGACAGACTTGCCCATCCCTCGTCATCACGTTGGCTACCCTGGTTTAAACCGTTGTCACAACACACTTGTGTGTGTGATGAAATTTCCTGTGAGTTCTTTATACCAAGAGAACATCAAATGGAAATATTTGGAAGGAGTCTCTCAAAGGCTCCTTCCAAGCCTTGAATTTGTTGGAAGAGGGCTGTTGTAAGAACCCCAGATCAGGGGACCTCTCCACAGCGGCACTTTTTCAATACAACTTCCTTCCAGTGACATTCATCCCACCAGCTTATTTTAGGAAATTCTATTTTGTGTTCAAATATCTTTTTAAAACACAAACTTTTGAGGTCTAGGATACTGTCTAGACCACAGATGTTGCTGAACTACAACTCCTGCCACCCCAGCCAGAATGGTCACAAAAGATAGGAGTTGTAGTCTAACAACATATAGTGGCCACCGGTTTGGCTACCCCTGATCTAGACCATGATATTGAAGCTATTCATAGGTATCTTCTTGTTGCTATTTATGGTTGGTTGCATGGTTTTAATTGTAGCTTTACTACATACTGTTAAGCTGGATTAATGCCCTAAGCAGACTTGGGGACCAGTTTGGCTAGGGGGGAAAAGTTAAAACTGTACAGGGGGAAAAAAGTGATGGAAAAGTGGTTGCTGGTGTTACATTATGGAGGCACTCGTTACAGAGGACTAGAGACTTTACATCTGGCAAATACCTATTATACTGTTTGGAAGGTTTGAATAAGAACTAAAGCACACAAGGCAGTTCATCATATGATCAGGGAAGGTGCATTTGGAATAAGGGACTAAACCGTTTGTCCAAGCAGTTCATAAGCACACCAGCTGACCATGGTTCTCCACCCTTAAACAAACTTTTTCTTACAGAAACTCCCCTTTGGAGCCACCAGCTCCAGAGGCACGAGGAAGCAAAGCACGGAAGCTGAGCGAAAAGAAAAGCAACTCCTCAAAATGGGGGCTGCACTCCCTGTAAGCGATGCAACAAAAGAGCATCTGTTAAGTGTGGGAAAGCAAGGGAAGGTTCAGATGACTGAACTTGAGTCAGTGGCAGCAAATACAGGCAGCTCCTGGGTGGCACATCATTTTCCCACCGCCCCACATCAATTGGTCGAAGTGGTCTCGTAAGCAATGGCAAAGGTCTGCTGGACTGGGAGGTGGAGGATTACAGTTCTGTAGGGAAGAAATGATGACCTGTGCATGAGCCAAAGGGAGGTTAGGATCCAAAAGGGAACAGGCAAATACTGAGAGTTCACTTGCATTGCTCACATAACTCTCACCCCCACTGTGGAGCTGCTATATAGGGCTTGAGAGTTTGGCACCAGAGCAGTTTTCAGAGCAAACCTGGGAGGAAAGGTTTTGCTCCCTCTTGTGTAATACCAGGACTGAGGTGAAACTGATTTCGGCAGGAGATTCAGGATCAACGAAAGGAAGTGTGTCTTCATGCGGTGTATAGTTACTATGGAACACATTGCCACGAGATGTGGTGATGGCCACTGGCTTTAGATGCCTTTTTAAAAGGGCAGGCTAACAATTCATGGAGAAGATAGGGCTATTGATGGCTACATGCAATTTCTGGGATGACAGGCAGTATAGTATGCCTCTAGCCAGCAGGAGAGGGTTACTGCGTTCATGTCCTGCTTGTGGGTTTCCAAGAGGCATCTGGTTGAGCCACTGTGGGACTAGATGGGGACCATCTTATGTTCTTGGTGCCTTTCCCCATGCAAGCTCATCTTCCTACTGAGATCATATGCAGAAAGGAGTAAGGCCTTCTTAGTGGTTTGTTTAGGGAAGGGCTGTTGCTCAGCAGTAGATCATCTGCCTTTTGCATGCAGAAGGTCCCTGGTTCAAGTTCTGGCATCTCAAGGTAGGGACGAGAAGGTCCCCTGCCTGAAACCCTGGAGAGTTGATGCTGGTCTGTGTAGACAATACTGAGATAGATGGGCCAATGGCCTGATTCAGTATGAGACAGCTCCCCATAATGGTTGTCCTGACTTTATGGAACTACCTCTTTTTTAGGATTTACATGTATACTCCTCTATCCTGAACTTTAGGTAATTGTGTAGGCTCCAGGAATTCATTGACTCTGGCTGAAGCATTTTTGTGGTGCTTGTGATGTCCTTCCCTGGTTCTCCCTGTCAGGTTCCCACCTGCTTGTGGCTACTGCCTTTCACTAGGCACCACCAGGGATACCACCAGTCCGGACCGTCCTTTATATGGTTTCTCACTCCGCTCTAGCACAGATCTCACTAGATCCCCCTGCTAGGCAGCACCACCAGTCACGTCCTATAACCAATACTCCCAGAGACTTTGCCTGAGTCTCTCTCTAGCTGGTTACTTTTGTGACTGCGTGCTTATGCTGTTCCCAACCCCCTTGTATCTTTATAGATAACGCATACAACTCTGGGTTGCTCTGGATACTTGAATTGTTATTATTCCTCCCTTCACCGCTGCCACCATTAGATACTGTTTCTGTTCAGCCTTGGTAATTACCTTGCCCTCCCTTCTGGTATGTATATCCCCCAGCCAAGGATCAGGCCTTTGGTAACCCAAATAAGTATTTATTAAATATCAGAAATAACAAGATTAGTTTTAGAATGTTTCACAAGTGTATGGTTTCATCTATTCCTGTTTTGTACTTGACTTATTAATCAGAACTCCAACTCCCTCTTTCTCCACACTCCTGACCTCCACCCAGATTCCACTGTCATTCTTCCATTTATACTCCCAGCCACTCAAACGCTCAGCCAATCATCCAGCATTCTACTGCTCATGTACTCCCCCCTCCTCTTTCACTCCACTTACCATATGTCTTCTATATAAACAGCACTTACCATATTTACACTATAAGCCGGAACATCACAGTGCTCTCAAAGCTAGACACCTTCTGGTTCTTGCTGCTGTTTCGTGTTGTAATCATAGGATTTTAATTTTTGTGTTTGTAAACTGTTTTTAAATTTATATGCTGCCTTGAGAGAGGTTAGTTAGCAGTGGCGGATGCTGGCTCCATGTCAGTGTAGCAGCGGAATCTGCTCTGGGTTTGAGTCTGAACATTCAAGGAATTGTCCAAGGTTCTTTACTTTGGAGAGCTCCTTGAATTTCAGACTAAGACCCAGAGCAGATTCCACTGTCCCACTGACATGGAGCTACCACCTGCCACTGTTAGGAATTTCCCCCCAAAACAACTAATGAGAAACCCACTTTTTCTGCAACTTTCTGGAAAGGGCTAACCTAAGGTTTAGGCTGTTTAAATTGCTAGATGATGGGGCTTCAATGCTAGATACAGATACTCCTTCCTAGTCCTGTTTTCTATTAAGAACATAAGGACATAAGAAGAGCCTGCTGGATCAGGCTAGTGGCCCATCTAGTCCAGCATCCTGTTCTCACAGTGGCAACCAGGTGCCTGGGGGAAGCCCGCAAGCAGGACCCGAGTGCAAGAACACTCTCCCCTCCTGAGGCTTCCGGCAACTGGTTTTCAGAAGCATGCTGCCTCTGACTAGGGTGGCAGAGCACAGCCATCATGGCTAGTAGCCATTGATAGCCCTGTCCATGAATTTGTCTAATCTTCTTTTAAAACCATCCAAGCTGGTGGCCATTACTGCATCTTGTGGGAGCAAATTCCATAGTTTAACTATGCGCTGAGTAAAGAAGTACTTCCTTTTGTCTGTCCTGAATCTTCCAACATTCAGCTTCTTTGAATGTCCACGAGTTCTAGTATTATGAGAGAGGGAGAAGAACTTTTCTCTATCCACTTTCTCAATGCCATGCATAATTTTATACACTTCTATCATGTCTCCTCTGACCCGTCTTTTCTCTAAACTAAAAAGCCCCAAATGCTGCAACCTTTCCTCGTAAGGGAGTCGCTCCATCCCCTTGATCATTCTGGTTGCCCTCTTCTGAACCTTTTCCAACTCTTAATATCCTTTTTGAGATGAGGCGACCAGAACTGTACACAGTATTCCAAATGTGGCCGCACCATAGATTTATACAACGGCATTATGATATCGGCTGTTTTATTTTCAATACCTTTCCTAATTATCGCTAGCATGGAATTTGCCTTTTTCACAGCTGCTGCACACTGGGTCGACATTTTCATCGTGCTGTCCACTACAACCCCGAGGTCTCTCTCCTGGTCAGTCACCGCCAGTTCAGACCCCATGAGCTTATATGTGAAATTCAGATTTTTTGCTCCAATATGCATAATTTTACACATATTTATATTGAATTGCATTTGCCATTTTTCTGCCCATTCACTCAGTTTGGAGAGGTCTTTTTGGAGCTCTTCGCAATCCTTCTTTGTTTTAACAACCCTGAACAATTTAGTGTCGTCAGCAAACTTGGCCACTTCACTGCTCACTCCTAATTCTAGGTCATTAATGAACAAGTTGAAAAGTGCAGGTCCCAATACCGATCCTTGAGGGACTCCAGCCCTCCATTGGGAGAACTGTCCGTTTATTCCTACTCTCTGCTTTCTGCTTCTTAACCAATTCCTTATCCACAAGAGGACCTCTCCTCTTATTCCATGCCTGCTAAGCTTCCTCAGAAGTCTTTGGTGAGGTACCTTGTCAAACGCTTTTTGAAAGTCTAAGTACACTATGTCCACTGGATCACCTCTATCTATATGCTTGTTGACACTCTCAAAGAATTCTAATAGGTTACTGAGACAGGACTTTCCGTTGCAGAAGCCATGCTGGCTCTGCTTCAGCAAAGCTTGTTCTTCTATGTGCTTAGTTAATCTAGCTTTAATAATACTTTCTACCAGTTTTCCAGGGACAGAAGTTAAGCTAACTGGCCTGTAATTTCCAGGATCCCCTCTGGATCCCTTTTTGAAGATTGGCGTTACATTTGCCACTTTCCAGTCCTCAGGCATGGAGGAGGACCCGGGGGACAAGTTACATATCCCCTGTCCACCTACCCCTTTCGACCCTTCTGTCCCAGCCCCTGAAGAACCCAAACTCTTTTTGACAGTGACTGGACTCAACCATTCTAAAACCAAAATCTTGCAAATGGAAATTAATCACATTTTTAGTTGGTTCTCACTGCATGGCTTTTCATTAATCTAGTGAAGATATTTGGATTTCTTTAGTACAAGTTTGAACTTTTTCAGCATGTGCTACAACATACCAAGTTGCTACACATCTACATTTGCACATTATGTTGCCAGTAAAATGGAGTTCTAAAGTACTAAAATTCAACATCTCATATGCCTTTTCCCCCCTATAGGTGTACCAGATTCTTCTCTTGGGCCTCTTCTCTTCGGGCTTCCATCTGCCGGGCTAACAAGACTCTCTGCTTCTCTGTCGTTGTGGTCGTGTTCCTTGCTGTTCTTTTGACTTTCATCCTCAGCTTGTCATTCCAAAGGCCTGCAGAAGCAGCTCCAGTTGGGACTGGGGATGCCTGGACATCTGTGCAGCAGCTGCTGTGGCCGTACACGCGTCTCCAGCACCAAGGCCCCCCACCTGTATAATTCACTAGTGAGAGTTCAGTTAGGTTCCTTTTGGTCGTCAAACTGGGGAACCAGACTGATGTACAGTTTTCAGTGGGCTAGTGCAAAGGGATGGCTACTTCAAGCTTCTGAACTTCGACATGATCCAAGGTTCCATAAGTAGAAGAATGCAACTTCTGGATATAGCATCTTAATGTTTCTGGAGACTTTGCCATTACATGTTTCTGGTAATGCAGTTCAAAGCAAAATGGAATCTGATGCTTTCTGACATAGCAAGTCTATCTTCTGAATGACTTTAAAAAAAAATTTTTTCATCCTTTTGAAACCATAAGATCTTGGGCAAAATATGTTTTAAGAAATCTTTGGGAGTGAATACAGCTTGTCCATAAATAGCTTAGATAAGGTATTTATTATTATTATTATTTTGGAAAAAATGTATCTGAAAGGTGAACCTTCTTATTTTATTGACGGGAGTGTCTTCGACTCAATAAAGTTCTTAAGTAGCACGTGACCTTCTAAGAGTATGTTAGCACCCTGGTAGCAATCAGCAGTTGGTACACTGCATCTATGAAAAGGTAGTCGGCCTGTCTAATTTTCTCCATTGCTTCTTCGCTGCCACTGTCTTTGATCAGGTGGTACAGAGTGGAGTGGAATTCTGTGTCTTCTGCTATGTTCTTTGAGAAGGTTTCACTGTCCTCTGTGATCTGAAGCCTCTGAGCTCTCTGGCCATTGAACATAATAAGGGACCAGATGTCATCTGTTATTGGTTCTGGTATTAGGTATTCACAGGCCTGTGACAGGACAGGAAAGAGCATAGATACTGGATACAGCCAATAACCTGCTGGCCTTTGAAGTGTAGTTTCATTTTTTAAAATGAAGAATGGAGGGTGGGACCTTAAACCTGCATTTTACACTCTAATCCAAGAGTGGCTAACCTGGTGCTCTTCATACGTTGTTGGATGCTAACTCCCATCAGCCCCAGCCAACATAGCCAATGGTTAGGAATGATGGGAACTGTAGCCCAGCAACATCTGGAGGGCTGGCTCCAGAGGCTGATGAAGTTGGGTTTCTGCTAGGATCCCCAACCTTAACAAAGATCCCAGCTTCCAAGCAATGCCACCATCCCCACACTGACTTTCTTGGGTGGCCTCTGCAGAGCTCTGGGCAAATCCTTCTTCCAGGTTGAAAGTACCATGCCTGACCCCCACTTCCCAAAATTCTGTAATGCTGTGGTGTGTCGGTGTCAGTCATTGCTAAGGATTCCTCCTTTACATCCAGCTGTCCTGCTGAAGGGCCAATAACCCTGGCCCAGCAGCGTGCATAACGAACATGGCTCTTGCATTACCAGGACAATCTACTCTGCAACCATCTTACTGGGCTGCTCCTGACTTATTACAGCAGCCTAATATGAGCTGCATAGATCAATGGGGTGAGGAAGAGGTGCTTTTGAACACTTTTGTGGGCTGAAGAGCTCCTCTCCCCAATGCAAGCCCTACCATGTACCATGATTTTTCTAAAGCATGGTGTATATAGCCTTACACCTGTAGTAGTAGTACTAACCAGGACTGCCCTTCTAGCGAGCTTGAAATTTGCTGTTTGAAAATGCCTGGTTAAAAGTAGCAATAGTTAATGTTAATAGCAGTTGGTGTCGATGCAGCTGTAATGCTATAACTGTAGTTGAAGCAAAC
Organism: Rhineura floridana; assembly: GCF_030035675.1. Taxonomy (NCBI): domain Eukaryota; kingdom Metazoa; phylum Chordata; class Lepidosauria; order Squamata; family Rhineuridae; genus Rhineura; species Rhineura floridana. The sequence continues at coordinate 15,069,699 of NC_084487.1, read as the reverse complement.
CATGATGAAGAGACACCATTCTGCTCCCTTGAGCAAGGTCAGGTGCCAGACCTATTTGGGGAATCTATTTCAGCACCTTGGACAGCTCCTTGAACATTCAGAATAAAACCTAGAGTGGATTCACTGCCCCACTAGAGCCACCAGTCTCCACTGCTCCCAGATTGTGGGAGGATAAAATGCCTTTACTAGGGCCCCTTCCCTATCACTGCTGCCTATTACTTTGTCCAGAAGAAGAGGGCAATGCAGGTAGAGGCTAGCACTCCTTCCCCTTGCTGCTTATACACGTGCAAAGGCAGCAGTAGCGAGGAGGAGGATGGTGATGGCGAGTGGGGTCAGCAGTGGGTTTTCTAGTGGTCTGGGATGCAGGGGGGGCAAAGGAGATGCCTACCACTGCTACCAGCACTGCTTCCTATACTTGCCTTGCAATGCTAGAGCAGGGATTGTGGCACAATCCACTCGTACCTTAAATACAACATTCTCCTCTCCGCTCTGCAAGTTCCATTTGCTCCAGCCGAAGGCAAAAGCAGACGCAATGAGTGCCATTTGCTGATAAGAGGTGATTTCTGCTAGAATGGTCTATAAAAAGGAAGATAAAAACAAAGGATTATCAGTCTCTCCACCTCCAAACAGCATAATCCATCCCTCTCTTCTTTTTAATACAAGGTAGGGATCCCCTTGTTCTGTTCAAACAGGTGTCCCTAAACCAAGAAAATAAATCCTGGAATATCACCCCCAAACATAAGGCACACACACACACACACAAATCAGTCCTGCTATGTTCACTCTTATGCCTAACTTAGAGGTAACTAGATCTAAAGGTAAGGAGGATGGGGTAGAGTTGCAGGTTGAGCCTTTGCAGCAGTGATGGAGGAACCTATGGCCTTCTAGATGAAGCTGGAGTACAACTCCCATCAACTCTGAACAATAAAGCCATGCTGGCTAGCACTGATAGGTGCTAGAGTCCAACAACAATGGGGGAGGGGGAGTGACATGATCCCTGTTCCTGTTTTTTCTCAGAAATGAGTCACATTTGAATTCAGAGGGCTTGCTCTCTAGCGAAGAAGGCAGAACCCTTAGACAAGCTGGGCTCATACAATTTAAAGCAAACCCCATTGGCTAAATCAGGCTTTCCCAACTAGTGGGCCACCAGAAGTTGTTGGACCACAATTCCCATCTTTCCTGACCATTGGCAATGCTGGCTGAGGCTGATGGGAGTTGTGGTCCAACAACATCTGGTGGCCCACTAGTTGGGAAAGGCTGGGCTAAATCATTGATCAAGAGGCAGCTGGACAGCCATCTGTCGGGAATGCTTTGATTTGGATTCCTGCATTGAGCAGGGGGTTGGACTTGATGGCCTTATAGGCCCCTTCCAACTCTACTATTCTATGATTCTATGATCTTTCAAGGGATAAGGCTAAAAACCAAAGACCCACCCAATTCAGCATCCTGGGATTACTACCATTTCTCAACACTGAATTCGTTTCTTGCACTCTGGGCATGGGACAGCTCTCATTTATGCCTGATAGAAACTCTGCCACCTGCTAAGTGCTGAAAGAAAAAGACTAGCTAGAGAGAGGTTGTTCTCCAAGTACTTTCTCTGGCAGAGATACATTATGTAGTCACAAAGGAGAGGGCCTTTCCTGTGGAAGTGCCTTAATTTTGGAATGCCCTCCCCAAGGAGCCCCGTCACAGAAATTCCAGTCTGTTCAGCACCATGTTAAGACTGGGGATGGAGGGAACACACTATTTCCAGTCCATGTCAATTCTGCATGTGCTCATTCATAAGTCCATTCCATCCTCTTTCCATATTTAAACCTGTTTTTCTTTTAAAAATGCTTCTGAAAATTCATATTTAAATACATACTCTACCACAAAATAAGTATGTGTTTTATCTCAATGCACACACTTCTAAATGAATTTTATCTTAAAACACACTTTTTAAAAATGCATTTGGCTCATTTTTTGAGCCAAGAACTGTACTGCAAAATATAAAAGGATACGTGCATTCTGAACCATGTATTAATCTGGGAGATGTGAATTAGGACAATTTGCTGAACGGTGCAATTCTCCCACCCTGCTTAGTAGAGACCTGATTTGCCCAGACATTTTAGATCATATTTTTAGTTGAAATGACCTTTTCTGCTCTAGTGTTGTTTTTAGCCTACCTTTTATCTATTTGGTGGTTGAGTTTTTCTTTATATTTGTATTCATACTTTGTACAAATATAGTTTTATTCACACTTTTGCACACTTTCCAGGAATCTTCTGACAAAGGGTGGCTATGAAACATTTCAACCAAATTTAAATTAAGGCAATTGAAGTTGGTTAGCTGGTCTCTTACTTTTTTGTTTATGCTGACATACTTTGGAGAGTATTCAGCTGGGAAAATGTTCATTCCAGCCCGCTTCAGAGCTATGCTGAGGGCCAGCGGGGACATCCAGATCCCTTTCAACTCGGAAAGGAGAGCCGTGTCTTCCATTGTGGTGACTCCAGCTAACATGCATTGATTGACCTGCAAAGATAAGTGTGCTCCCAAAGATGCATTTAATCATTTTTTAAACATCAGGCCACTGATACCCATTTCCCCCCCTGCCTTCATGAATTAAAGATAGAGGGACACTTCCCACCTTACAGCTGAGAGGGGTTACTTCTGGAGGGACTAAGAGAATGTACACATGAGTGGCTTAAAATGCAACGAGGTCATTTCGTCCTGCTATGTTTCAACTCACATTTGCACATTGCTGTACACGTCAGAGTGGGGGTGAGGATGTCTTCACGCAATGCACATTGCCTGTTTGCTTTCCCTGCCCCCCGTCACCCCTCCCCCCGGAACTCCTATTCCTGAAGCTGTTGTCTGCGCATGGTGCTCATCTGCGCATGCAGAGGCTGCCTCAAATGTACACCCCTGGCTTAACTGCAAAGCGAATGTGGCTTAGGTTTTCCAGCTGGATGGAAGCCGGCTTGAGGAAAAATGCATGAGACAGCAGTATTTCTCAAGAAACTACAGGACTGATATGGATTGTGGTCAACATCGTGTGTATGCAGCTTCAAAAACTAGCAGTGGGAGCACACTGGATGCATAGTAAACAGTAACGCATACACAGCCTCAGCATTCCTTTATCCAGGGTTGGGGAACCTTAGCCCTCCTGAGGTTGTTGGACTTAAACTCCCATTAGCTTCAGCCACCATGGCCAGTGTTCAAGGATAATGGGAGCTGTAGTCTAGCATCCCATTGAGTGTCCTGCACCCTGTCTTTCTCCAAGAGTTGCTGATGTGGACATGCCTGCTGATTGGGCGAAGGGTAAGCCCACAACAGCAAGTCAGGTGGAGATGGGGCAGTCCTTTCAAGGGCAGAGAGGTCTGTTGCATCTCTGCAACAGGAGTCATTGAATAATGCAATGCCAACCCAAATGTGACTCTTGCACAGGTTTCAGACTTTAGGGACCTTGAGTTTGGAGCCTGTGCCCTTCTACAACAAGGAAGATGGATAATATTCAGCACCACCTGCTCTGGAATGGGTTCTGATAATGATGATTTCTTGCATCTCACCCTTCCTCATCCAGGACATTTCACAACGTAGATAGCATAAAAACAAAATTAAAAGCCACAGTTTACCATAAAATACAATAACAATAGTGTATGACAATCCACGGTATCAAGACACTGAAAGAGAAACAAATTAGACAAACACGGTACTTCCGGTTATGCTGTGAAGGCCTGCAAAAATAAATGGGTCTATTAATTCAGAAGCCTGAACTAAGAAAATGTGAGACAATCAGATCTGTAGTAGTAGTAAGTTCCATCCATGGGGTGCCACTACTAAGAAGACGCTGCTCTGTATAGTGGACCCCTGAATCATGCTCAACAGTGGGTATTCCAAACAGGGCTTCCTCTGCAGGGCACCTTGATAATGGCATTTTAAACTGTCATGTAGTATTGATTATTACGTTCATATCCCACCTTATGTCCAAGGAGCTCAAGGTGGCGTACAAACATGGTTCTTCCCCTCCCAATTTTATCCTTGCAATAACCCTGTGAGGTAGGTTAGGCTGAGAGACAGTGACAGGCCCAAGGTCACCCAGTGAGTTTCACAGTGAATTATTGCCATGGTACACAATTTTGTTGATGGTTCTGCATGTTGTCTTCAGATTTCCATTTTATAAATAAAATAAATGGAGTGGTATTTAACACTAGTCCTACTCAGAGTAGACCCACTGAAGTTAATGGACATGACTAACTTAGGTTCATTAATTTCAGTTGGTCTACTCTGAGTTGGACTAAGTTGAATACAATCCCAGCATCTATCAGTGTACTGAGTGTCTTGTGGTCATTTGCTGTAAGGACTGATTTACACATTTTGAGATTTATTTGTTTTTATAAATATATATATATTTACACATTTTGGGATTTATTTGTTTTTATAAATATATATATATTTAGCTTTAAGGTATATTATACCTTATATTGTATACTATATTGGCGTACTTGGAGAATGCATATTAGAAAAAAAACTACAAAACATTAAAGACAAAACAACAAGATGCTAATATCAGAAATAATGTTGAGATGATTACCAAGATGTTACATTTACTCATGGAAGAAAACCATTTTTAGAATATTGAGAAGATATGTTAGAATCTACTTTGAAAAGAAACATTGGTGAACCCAAAGAAATATTTAGTACACTGAAATAGTTACATATGGTTACTGTCGGAAGGCAGAGCTGGGGTCCCAATCCCGGGGAGCTGGATCCCGGAGAGTTGGAAGAAGAGTATTCGGATGGATGGCAGAGGGAAGGGGGAGGAACTTCCCCCCTTTGGAGCGAAGACGAAACAGAGGAACTGCCAGTGATAAGGTCGCTTAGCAACGGGGAGCCTGAGCCCTCCCTGGACATTCTCACGCCTCCCCCTCTTTCAGGCTCAGAGCAAGAGGGGAAAGAGGGAGGGCTGCTCACAGCCGAAAAGCGGGGAGGCAGTTTACCATCAGCCCCTCCCCTATCCCCCATCCTGGAATTGGAAACTTCAGAAGAGGAGGGGGTGATGCTTCCCCCCTCACCGCGCACACGCAGACAGCTGAAAAGACAGGAGAGAAGGGGGGGAAGGCGGACAGTACCTGAGGGGCAGTTAAGGAGGAGCGAAAGATGGCACGCCCGTTTGGCCCCTTCTTAAAGAACAGGCGGGAAGAAGTCCCTTGCTCTGTCAACTTTCTCCCAATGCCGCAGGACCTGTATCCCTGTATTGCTTCATGAGAAAACGCAGTCTTTGTTTGGACATTACCCTAATAAAACACGAATTAACTACAGCCGTTGGTCTGGTTCCTGAGTCACATCCTGGGCCTGACAGTTACCCTGCACCAATTATAAACTAACAGTACAGTAACATTACACATGAAAGAATAAATTTAAGATAATTATTCAGAACAGGAGGGAAGGAGACATTGGCCTCTATCAGCCAGGGAACCAAAAGCCAATGAGAAGCTGCATCCCTGAAATATGTGGACATTCCCCAAGGCCTATTGGAGATTATGCATTATGGTCAGAGAATGTACAAAATGCAGTTGTGATCTGCACATTCCCCAGGGTATGTTGGAGATTATGTGTATTGACTGGGAAATGAGCACAATTCCCTCTTGTGGACAGATTATGTACACGTTCTCCATGAGGCCTGGTGAATGTGCACAATGGCCGGTTGTTATGCACATTAACAGCTCAACTTAATTACCCCTAACATACATATCACTTCTTAGTGAGCAGTTGGTGGAATTCTCCCTAATCATTCTCCCCCCTCCCCCCCATATCTCCACTAATAAAAGAGCTAGACACATACTTTTTAAAAAGGATGAAAGATAAAAGGAGAAGGGGATCTCTTTAAAGGTCAGGGGAGCTGTGCCCCAAAATAAAGTCTACAGCCTACGGAAGTTCCACTGCAGCGTGCAGCACTTACTTCAAAGTATACGCATCGGACTGGGCTGCAGGATGTCTTAGCGTACCTTGATCTGAATCTGCACCTCAGCAAAGGTGGTGAGGATGCTGAAAATGGCCTCATTGGTGCCGTTGGGCTGGAGTTCCCAGGACTGGTAGGGCATGTTGAGATGAGCATCCTGTAGCAGTGTCATGCTGAAAAAACCGTTCATTTTGAAAGAGATCTCCTTCTCTTTCATGTTGTAGACCACTTCCCCAATATCATCGGTTCTCCAGTATTTGCCTTTTAAATGAGCAAAGGAAAAGAGTTTCGTTTGGTACCAAAGGACATGCACTAATAGAGGGAACACAGGAAGTTGCCTTGTACCACATCAGACTCCCTGTCTATCTAGCACAGTATTGTTGGTTCTGACCGGCAGTGGTTCTCCAAGGAGGTCTTTCTGAACACCTGCTACCCAGTCCTTTCAGTTTACCAGCAGGTTTCCTCCAGCCTGTGTGCCAAATTAGATCTGGCACAGATCCCAGTTTGGCCCATAAAGCCGATTTTCCCCATAAAGCCAACCTGCCCCACACTTGACATCATGCATGATGTCAGGCATGGGGCAGGTAGAGAACATGGCTGCAAAAGAACCATCAAAAGCCTTAAAGTGTACTCCTCACTGTTCCTTGGCAAGCAAGGCTTGCTGTCAGCAGTGATCAGCTGATTGGCAATGAAAGGAAGCCCTGCTGGGATCAACTGTGCTACAGAGATCCTAATAGGGAGCTCCATACAGCTGATCCTTGCTCAGACTAGGGCTTGCTGTGAGCACTGATCAGCTAACTGGTGCTCATGCGAAGTCCCAGTGGGGTCAGTGCTTACAACAAACCACAAAGCACAAATATTCTTTCGCATCACCAGCCCTAATTCAAGCTGGTGATGCAAATGATGTTTCTCGGCAGGAACGGGTCAAGCCATTATTGGAAAAGGGGAAAAATGACTTTGGGTCACCTGTTGTCATTGTAATGTCAGGTCACTGATGGGTGGGCAACCCCATTCACCTGCCAGAATGGTCTGCAGGGGATGGGGATAGTCAGAATTATGTTCCTCACTGTCATTTGTGCTGGAGATGCCAAGGATGCAACCCAATGAAGCATGTCTGCTACCATGGAGAGGGGGGTGGATTCCTAACAACGCAATGCCGTTCAGCTTCATTGCTTTCCCGTTCTGAGGCAGTATACATATATATATATTTAACATTTTCACAGGATGTCTGCATGTGCTGCAAAGTGAAGGCATAGGTTCCAGCTGCCTACCATTTCATTGGAGCAGAATGCCTCTGAGCCTTACAATGGGGAAGATTTGCAGGAGAAAATTGGCCCGCTCCCAAGACTTTATTTCCCCCAGCCGGGGGGAATATTTCTGGCCTTCAAGCAAGCTCCAATATTGAAATTGAAACTTTATTTTTTTTAAAAAAAAAATTAAAAAAATGGTTGGGGAACAAGAGGCTGAGGAGAACGGACGGACAGAGGAAGGGTTAAGCAATCCCCTTTCCATGCGCCAACCATCCCCTGCAAATTCTCCATGCCTGCATTGGCATTACAAGACAAATAAGCACTGGAATTAAGCCATGTTGCAACAGCTGTTTATAGACGTATCATACCATTGGAATCCCATCTTGCAATCAGAGGCTCTTCAAAATAGATCACACTGTCAAGAAGCTGGACTGTGAGTCCAACAGTCACGGCATAAGGATCCTCATTTTCATCACATGATGCAGTGTAAGGGTAGATCTCCAACCCTGTATCCAGCACCTTTGGCAAGGAGTAGAAAAAACATTGTGTCTTTTATAAGAATCACTCAGTTGATTACTTTGCTTTTAGTCTTTGATTTCGCAAGCTAAACATTTTTACAATCTGAAGATGGACCCTATTTCACCCAATGGTTCAGACTCACTTCTAGCTTTTAATCCTAAGTAGCAATGATGCCAAATTTCATGTTTCTTGTACTGCTCATTTCAAATGTGAGGTGTTATAGCCCCAAATGTTTTTTTCTCCAGATCTCCACAGTTTAATCTGAGCTGGAGAAGAACTTGACTGCTCCTCAGCTGGAGAAGAACACACGTGCCCGTTCTTATCTATTTCATTTATAAACTGCTTCCAGTGAAGCATCTTGAAACAATTTCGTAATAACCAAGTTATATATAAAACAATTTCATACAGTGAAAGCTCATTAAAACGCAGGAGTCAGGGACAAAGGATGCACCCACGTTATAGGGGTTCTGTGTTATAACAAAAAACGTGGTACTATATACAGTATTGTACTCGGGGACCTCGTCATATCTGCGGTATATCCGGATCCACGGTACGCGAGCCACGTTATAACGAGCTCCCACTATACATTAAAAAACAATGGAAAACAATGCATATATAAAAACAATTATTTTCAAATCCAGTGCAGACACCAAATGTGATATAAAATCTCCAGTTAGAAGGCTTGTTGAAAGAGAAAAGTGCCAAAAAGACAACTGAGTCAATGCCTGTCTGGTAGGCAACACAAGAAAGTTCCAAAAGGTAGGCACCAACCCACTACATCATGTGGTGCAGACCTTCTGATGAGATGGTATCAGCAGGAGGCCCTCTCCTGTACCATGCAGGAAAGATCTTTTAGGTAATCCTGGTTCCAAGCTGTACAGGGCTTTGTACCACAATACCAGCACCTTGAACTCATTCCTCCACCCACCCACCAACACGCTTCCCTGGCTTGCTGCTCCAAGAGCGGTAGAGTAGCACCAGAGCTTGGAAAAGTTACTTTTTTAAACTACAACGCCCATCAGCCCCAGCCAGCATGGCCACTGGATTGGGCTGATGGGAGTTGTAGTTCAAAAAAGTAACTTTTCCAAGCTCCGAGTAGCACGTTGGTTAGTGATTGGCTCACAGCCACAGGAGCATGCCAGATGCTAGAGGAGGGGAGTAGAAAGGCTACCCCCTCCCTGCTTTACTCCACCAGCAGCAGAGTGGCAGGCCATTTCTGCTTTTGGGTGCGAGGGGGCTTCTCAGCATCTGAGGCTTTTTCTGCTTCTCCCAGGGGTAGGGGGTGGGATTAGATCTGCTGCCCATGTACATATGTGGGCTCGTACAGATGTGTCAAATGGCTCAATGACTTGCCTTCAGAGTAAGCTTTCTTTATTGAAAAATAAATCATTGCAGTTTAATGACTGAATGAATGAATAACCTTCTTGGTTGAGTGCCACAAAACAGAAACAGGCAGACTGCTTCCGAAAGGCCTAGAATGTCCATCAGGGCCATGGGCGTGGCTCATGGAAAATGTTGATAATGTGCATGTATTTGCATGTGAGGTTCTTTGGGGGGGTAAATTATGCAGCACCCACAGGAGGGGATAATCATAAGGTTCAACAGAGGGAGGCCCCTTCCCTTTTCCCCCTTGTTCGTAGATGTGCATGGACAGAGACCAGCACACAGTCTGATACATCGGGACAGAGAAACTTGCAGGCTGGGACTCTAGGAAGGGATAGGTGAATCAGTGTAGGAGAGTAAGGATACTGGAAATGGAAACGGGAGCAGAAAATGCCAATGTTCACTTATCTGTCCCTTGTCTGGAATGGAAATCATTCCAGCAAATATGATCGGTATTCGCTGTTGTCTGCAAACAAGACATAATTGATTACTTCCCCCACCCTCCATTTGCATTGTGTTTCCTTTGCATTCAAATGAATCGCCTTTGCATTGAAATGAAAGGTAAGGAATATCATAATGATTACATCAATTATATAACATTCCACCAAAGTAGAGAGTAAGACAAATAAAGTGGCTTTTGTCTGAAACCAAACTGCAGCAGAGAAACAGCACTGCATGCGATGAATACTCAGGGGGGAAGGGAGGGGGACAGAAACCAATGCTTTTTTACATCCCGTATGTGGGAGGCCCATGCTAAATCATCTGTTGTAAATAATTGCCGGTACCCTGAGGGGCTGTCTGAGAAAGGAAAAGTTTCCTTGGGCTCTCTGGCAATTCCCATTCTGGATGGATCATGCATATGGAGCCATCGCTAGCAGTCTTTAGGCACCAGGTGAAGGCGTTCTTATTCACCCAGGCATTTTGCTCCTAACTGGTGTTCATCTTTTAGTTGGGTGGGGTAAGATGTGTCCTTTTTCAACTTATTGTAGGATGAGCACTTTTAGTTAATAATGTCTATGATGTATTTTAAATTTTATATTGGATGCTTTTTAAAAATCGTAAGTCATTCTGAGATCAAAAAACTTTTGCAGGAAGTGTCAAATAAATATATAAATAATAATAATGACAATAATAATGATAATGATAATACTCTTACTTTAAAAAAAAATAAAAAAGAAAGCTTAGGTTATCAGGATACTGAATTCTGCCCCCATTTTGCAGTTGTGATATCCACACACTTGCATAGAATCGCAGAATAAGCATAGTTCTGTCTAAATAGGCTTGTCTATTAAAAAAAAAAATTAAGAAAAATGCCTAACGTTTATTTCTCCAGAACGCATATATGTCAATAAAATATGACAAGGATGTCTAAAGAACTACAGAAGTTGCTACCTTTCATGGTTGTTGAAGGAAATCTGTCAAAAGCTCAGAAACAAGAACGGTCTGGAGGGAGCTGTGATGTTCCTATATTAATGTATATATGGTAAGTGCTGATTGTTTAGAGTATACATGGTAAGTAGTGAAAGAGGAGGGGGAGTGAATGGGCAATAGAATGCTTGATGATTGGCTGAATGTTTAAAATGGCTGACAGTATAAATGATGACAGGTAAATCTGGGTGAAATGTGAGGTGGTGAATTGTGGAATCTGGGGGGGAGAAAAGAAAGAGTGGATTGCTTGGTGGGGGTTTAGAGAGTTGTTTGCCAGGAGAGAGTGAAGAAGGAGGGAGGTGGAGTTCGGATTAGTATTGAGTAAAACCATATGCTTATGTGCCTTAAGAAGAAATCTTGTTAATCTTGTTAGCTTTGTTATCTGTAATTTATTTATTATTATTTATTTTATTTATTTATTTTGTTCAATTTATATACCGCCCACAGCCCGAAGGCTCTCAGGGCGGTGTACAGCATAGGATAAAATACAATAACATCACAAGAACAATAGAACATAAATATAAACAACAAATAACCTCATATACATTAAAAGCTTAAAAGGTAGATTAAAATGCCTGGGAGAATAAAAAGGTTTTCACCTGGCGCCGAAAAGATAGAAGTGTAGGCGCCAGGCGGACCTCATCGGGGAGACTGTTCCATAATTCAGGGGCAGCCACTGAAAAGGCCCTAGATCTTGTTACGACCCTCCGAGCCTCTCTGTGATTCGGAACTCGGAGGAGGGCCTTAGATGTTGAACGTAGTGAGCGGGTAGGTTCGTATCGGGAGAGGCGTTCTGCCAAGTACTGTGGTCCCGCACCGTGTAAGGCTTTATAAGTCAAAACTAGCACTTTGAATCTAGCCCGGAAACAAATAGGCAGCCAGTGCAAACGCGCCAGAACAGGTGTAATATGCACGGACCACCTGGTCTTCGTCAGCAGTCTGGCTGCAGCGTTTTGCACTAATGGAAGTTTCCGGACTGTCTTCAAAGGCAGTCCCACATAGAGCGCATTGCAGTAATCCAGTCTAGAGGTTACCAGAGCGTGCACAACTGAGGCGAGGTCGTCGCTTTCCAGATAGGGACGTAGCTGGGCTACCAACCGAAGGTGGTAGAACGCATTCCGTGCCACCGAGGCCACCTGCGCCTCGAGAGACAGGAATGGATCAAAAAGAACCCCCAAGCTACGAACCTGTTCCTTCAGGGGGAGTGTAACCCCATCTAGAACAGGTTGAACATCCACCATCTGGTCAGAGAAGGCACTCACCAACAGTGTCTCGGTCTTGTCAGGATTGAGCCTCAGTTTATTAGCTCTCATCCAGTCCATTATCGCGGCCAGGCAGCGGTTCAGCACATCAACAGCCTCACCTGAAGAAGATGAAAAGGAGAAATAGAGTTGCGTGTCATCAGCATACTGGTGACAACACACTCCAAAACTCCTGATGACCGCACCCAGCAGCTTCATGTAGATGTTAAAAAGCATAGGGGACAAGACCGATCCCTGCAGGACTCCACAATGGAGAGTCCAGGGTATCGATGCATGCTCCCCAAGCCCTACCCTCTGGAGACGATCCACCAAGTAGGAGCGGAGCCACCGCCAAGCAGTACCTCCAACTCCCAACTCTGTGAGCCTCTCCAGAAGGATACCATGGTTGATGGTATCAAAAGCAGCTGAGAGATCAAGGAGAATCAACAGAGTAACACTCCCTCTGTCCCTCTCCCGACATAGGTCATCATACAGGGCGACCAAGGCTGTTTCAGTGCCAAAACCGGGCCTAAAACCGGATTGAAACGGATCTAGATAATCAGTGTCATCCAAGAGCACCTGGAGCTGGCTGGCAACCACCTGTTCTAAGACCTTGCCCAGGAATGGAACATTCGCTACCGGTCTATAGCTGTTCAAATTATCTGGGTCCAGGGAAGGTTTCTTCAGGAGTGGTATCACTACTGCCTCTTTTAAGCAACTAGGGACCACTCCGTCTCTCAAGGAGGCATTTATCACTTCCCTGGCCCAGCCGGCTGTTCCATCCCTGCCAGCTTTCACTAGCCAAGAGGGGCAAGGATCCAGTACAGAGGTGGTTGCACGCACCAGTCCAAGCACCTTGTCAACGTCCTCAAGCTGTACCAACTGAAACTCATCCAATAAATGAGGACAAGACCATGTTCCGGATACCTCATTAGATTCAACTGCCATAATACTGGAGTCTAAGTCCTGGCGGATGCAAGGGATTTTATCTTGGAAGTGCCCACCGAACTCGTTACAGCGGGATTCAGAAGGTACTATAATAAATACTTAATTTGGTTTACCAAATTTGGTACAGGAAAGCAAAGACAAAGGAGGGGTAGATCAAGTGGAATGGTCAGAGGAGGTGAAGGAGGAAGTAAAAGAAGAGATTCTGAGAGTTTTGAAAACCTATAGGAATCTCTTTAGCAACAAACCTGGCCGAACCAGTATAGTTATACATTCCATTGATACTGGAGATCATGCCCCAATCAGATCTGTTCCGTACCGTGTGAATGGGAAAGTTTTGAATGAGATCAAAAAGGAGGTGGAAGAGATGCTGGAATTAGGAGTGATCAGGGAATCCATCAGTCCCTGGGCCTCAAGTATTGTCCTGGTTCCGAAAAAAGATGGAACGACAAGGTTTTGCATTGATTATCGGCTAATCAATAAAATTACTGTCCCAGATGCGTATCCTATGCCTAGGGTAGACGCAATGTTAGACTTATATGGACTGATACTGGTGCCGCTCAGACATTACTGAGGCCAGATTTAATAAAATCTGAAGAAATTTTACCTCAGGAAATGGTGAATATCCAAGGAGTGAGGGGTCAACCAGGGAGTTTGCCTGTGGCCCTAGTGAAAATGGAATGGAGAGGCCGAAAGGGCCAATATAAAGTTGGTATTAATGCCCAGCAACAAGAACCAGTAATACTGGGAAGAGATGATATGGGGGCACAGGGGAAAATATATGTAGTGACCAGACAGCAAATTGGCAGAGAAAAAGAAGCCATATTAAGGGGGGCTGAAACAAACAGGGTGGAATCTGTTAACCAGCCTCAGGTCACCATAGCAACCACTAGCAGGCCTGCTGAAGGAGACAAATTGTATCACCTGGTCTCTGGAGAAGAGACAGAGCCCTTCAGAGAAGAACTGAATAAGGATACCAGTTTGGATCAAATAAAAGAGCAAGCTCTGGCCCAACAGATTCCTTTCACTGACAAACTGAGGAATCAAGTTGTGTGTGAGAATGGGATTTTATATAGACTGTGGATGCCTGCTGAGAGAAAGGATGAATGTGAACCAGTGAAACAAATGATGGAGGTGGTGAAAAAGAATCTCAGTCAAGCACAGCAGAAGCAAAGTTACTGGTATGACAGAACAGCCAGGGAACGTGTGTATGATGTGGGAGATATGGTTATGGCGTTCATACCCAGGAAACATGACAAATTACAGGCTAACTGGGAAGGACCATATACCATCAGAGAAAGGCTTGACACAGTGACATATGTAATCACCACAGACCAATTAAACTAAAGCAAAGTGGTTCATGTAAATATGTTAAAGCCTTACCATACCAGGGATGCACAGGTGTTGCAAGTTACCTTATTCCCTGAGGGAAGTGGGCCTGAACTTCCAGATTTGGTACAGGAAAGCAAAGACAAAGGAGGGGTAGATCAAGTGGAATGGTCAGAGGAGGTGAAGGAGGAAGTAAAAGAAGAGATTCTGAGAGTTTTGAAAACCTATAGGAATCTCTTTAGCAACAAACCTGGCCGAACCAGTATAGTTATACATTCCATTGATACTGGAGATCATGCCCCAATCAGATCTGTTCCATACCATGTGAATGGGAAAGTTTTGAATGAGATCAAACAGGAGGTGGAAGATATGCTGGAATTAGGAGTGATCAGGGAATCCATCAGTCCCTGGGCCTCAAGTATTGTCCTGGTTCCGAAAAAAGATGGAACGACAAGGTTTTGCATTGATTATCGGCTAATCAATAAAATTACTGTCCCAGATGCGTATCCTATGCCTAGGGTAGACGGAATGTTAGAGTTATTGGGGGCAGCAACCATTATCTCTACACTAGATCTCTGTAAAGGATTTTGGCAAATGGAACTAGACGAGCAATCCAGAGCCAAAACTGCCTTCAGTACACCAGATGGGTTATATGAGTTTGTGACCTTACCCATGGGACTAAGGAACTCACCAAGTTCATTTCAGAGGCTAATCAATACTGTGTTGCGAGGCATGTCAGATTTTGCAGTGGCCTATATCGATGACGTGGCCATTTTTAGCAAGTCGGTGCCTGAGCATGTCCAACACCTGACAACAGTATTGGAGGCCTTAAGAAAAGCAGGCCTCACAATAAAAGCTAAGAAATGCCAGTTTGGACTAAAGGAAGTAATCTATTTAGGACATAAGGTGGGGAGTGGGAAAATCACCCCCTTATGGAGCAAGGTGGAGGCAATACAAGCGTGGCCGATCCCCTTAACCAAAAAACAAGTAAGGGCATTTCTGGGTGTGGCTGGATTTTATAGGAAGTTTGTGAGAAATTTTGGGGAAATAGCAACCCCCTTGCATGAATTAACAAAGAAGAAGTGTTCTGAGCGTGTGTTATGGACGGATGAATGTCAGAAGGCTTTTGATCTACTGAAGCAAGCCTTGTGCCAAGGACCCATATTAATAGCACCAGACTATGAGAAACCATTCATCGTGGCTACAGATGCGTCGGACCTGGCGCTGGGAGTCGTCTTGCTACAGGAGAGAGAAGGCACCAGACATCCAGTGGCGTACCTGAGTCGCAAGCTGACGCCGAGGGAGAAAAACTATTCGTCAGTCCAGAAGGAGTGCCTAGCGGTCGTGTGGGGACTGAACAAGTTGCGCCCATACGTGTGGGGACGAAGACTCACAGTGACTACGGGTCATCGGGCCTTGTTATGGTTGCAGACTATGAAAAACCATAACACTATGCTGCAGAGGTGGTCCTGGGCCCTACAGGACTATCAAGTGGACTTCCAGTTCATCAAAGGCAAGGACAATGTACTGGCCGATGGACTTTCCAGGCAAGTGGCTGGGACTGCAGTGACGTGACCAGACAGAGGAACAAAGAAAGACATTTTCCCCATAGAGATTTTATTTGTTAACGCGACGTATAAATCCTGGAACAGGAATAATACTCTGCAGTTGTTTAAGGGGGGGGAAATGTGATGTTCCTATATATTAGTGTATATATGGTAAGTGCTGGTTGTTTAGAGTATACATGGTAAGTAGTGAAAGAGGAGGGGGAGTGAATGGGCAATAGAATGCTTGATGATTGGCTGAATGTTTAAAATGGCTGACAGTATAAATGAAAGGATGACAGGTAAATCTGGGTGAATGTGAGGTGGTAAATTGTGGAATCTGGGGGGGAGAAGAGAAAGAGTGGATTGTTTGGTGGGGTTTAGAGAGTTGTTTACCAGGAGGGAGGTGGAGTTCAGATTAGTATTGAGTAAAACCATAGGCTTATGTGCCTTAAGAAGAAATCTTGTTAATCTTGTTAGCTTTGTTATCTGTAATAAATACTTAATTTGGTTTACCAAAGGCCTGATCCGTGGCTGGGGTTTCACAGACCAGAAGGGAGGGTAAGGTAATGACCAAGGCTGAAGGGGAACTGTAACAAATGGTGGCAGCGGTGAAGAGAATAACAATACCAGTATTCAGAGTCTCTGGGAATACTAGTATTGGGACGTTACTGGTGGTTGCCTAGCAGGGGGATCTGTTGAGATCTGTGCTACAGCGGGCAGAGAAATCATAAGAGAGAGCGGTCCGGACTGGTGGAGTCCCTGGTGGTGCCTAGAGATAGGCAGTAACCACGAGCAGGTAGGAACCTGACAGGGAGAGCCAGGGAAGGACGCATCACATGTGGTGGCAGTAGCGGTGGGATACGAACAACAGAGAATCCAGATACGAACCAAAGAGAGTCCCAAAGACACGTGGTGACAAAGGAGACTACGTCACAGGTGTTGGCTGTAGCAGTGAGATACGAATACTAGACAATCCCTAATAGTTGTGTGGCAAACAGAAATAACAAAACAAGATTTCTTGTGAGAGTGACTGGCAAAGAGTGTGTGGCAAAGAGTGAGTGAACTCAAACACCATGGCTGAATACATAAAAATGAAAAGAGAGGAGCTGGTGGAGAAGTGCATAACATTCAATTTACCTCATGAGGGTAAAGGGGTAGATGAATTGAGGGTAGCACTTATAGGATTTGCAACTGCCCAGCAAAAACAACCTGTCAGAGAAGAGACCCCAGAAGGATATTTAAGCAATCCCGCTTATATAGAGTACTTGAGAGAGAAGTTGAGGATGGAAGGTGCAGAGAAGGAAAAACAGAGAGAGTTGGAAGCTGAGAGATTGAGGATGGAGGCTGAGGAAAAAGACAAGCAGAGAGAGTTGGAAGCTGAGAGATTGAGGATGGAGGCTGAGGAAAAAGATAAACAGCGGGAGTTGGAAGCTGAGAGATTGAGGATGGAAGGTGCAGAGAAGGAAAAACAGAGGGAGTTGGAAATTGAGAGAATGAGATTGGGGTTTGAGGAGAGGGAGAAGCAACGAGCATTGGATGCTGAATTACAAGTAGAAAAGTTAAAATTTGATAGAGAGAAATTTCACTCTGAGGAGACAAGGAAAGAGAGAGATGGAGCAAAAATAAAAATTACTCCAAAGGACTTTGCTGTCTATGAGCCTGGTCAAGATCCTCAAATTTACCTCAGCACCTTTGAAAAAGCAGCTCAGTTGTGGGGGCTACCTGAAGATAAATACATGCAGTATTTATCAAACCTGATTAAAGGGGAATTGGCTGAGGTATACCAATATTTCCCCTCAGACAAGCCCGTCACCTATGCTGAATTCAAAGAAGCAGTGTTTAAAAGATTCAGACTGGGGCCTGATTATTTTAGAAAGCTTTTCAGAAATTGCCAGATACAGACAGGGAGGTCTTTTGTGGAACTGGGAGCAAAGTTGATGGATATATTTGGAAAGTGGATGAGTAGTGCCAAAGCTCAGTCAGTGGAAGAGGTGAAAAGCCTCATGATACTGGATCAATTATACCATCAGTTACCACCAGAAATAAGGCTCCTGGTCAAAGACCGTTCCCCTACATCTGTGCAGGAGGCCGCAGAGATGGCGGATCACTTCGCCTCCAATAGAACTGGCTGGGTGGGGAAAACATCAAGAGAATTTAAACCCAGACCATATAGTGCTGGCAGAAGGGATGTGGTACCACAGCGAGTGAGTCCTCCATTAAAATCTGAAGGGCACAGGACACCCCAGAGTGGATCTGTGTACCCTAAAAGTGAGGAGAAATTGTGCTACAAATGTGGTAGACCAGGGCACCTACGTTTTCAATGTGAGGTTGCCAACCCCATTAGTAATCCTGCTCAGACAAGGGCAGTGAAAACAGAGCCCAAGGCTTTCGAAACAGCGAAAAAGGTTCAGTTTTGCCAGATAAACTGGACAGAAGTAACAGACCTTGATTCAAGTCTGAGAGAGGAAGTGAGAGTACAAGGGGCAAATTATTGGGCATTGCTTGATACTGGTGCCGCTCAGACATTACTGAGGCCAGATTTAATAAAATCTGAGGTAATATTACCTCAGGAAACTGTGACTATCCAAGGAGTGAGGGGTCAACCAGAAAGTTTGCCTGTGGCCCTGGTGGAAATGACTTGGAGAGGCCGAGAGGGCCGATATAAAGTAGGCATTAATGCTCAGCAACAAGAACCAGTAATACTGGGAAGGGATGTAATGGGCGCCCAAGGAAAGATCTATGCAGTGACCAGACAGCAAATTGGCAGAGAAAAAGAAGCCATATTAAGGGGGGCTGAAACAAACAGGGTGGAATCTGTTAACCAGCCTCAGGTCACCATAGCAACCACTAGCAGGCCTGCTGAAGAAGACAAACTGTATCAGGTGGTTTCTGATACGAAAGAAGCAGATCAATTCAGGGAAGAGCTGCATAACGATACCAGTTTGAAGCAGGTAAAGGAACAAGCCCTGACCCAGCAGATTCCTTTCACTGACAAACTGAGGAGTCAAGTTGTGTGTGAGAATGGGATTTTATGTGGACTGTGGATGCCTGCTGAGAGAGGGGGTGAATGTGAACCAGTGAAACAAATGATGGAAGTGGTGAAAGAGAATTTGAGTCAAGCTCAGCAGAAGCAAAGTTACTGGTATGACAGAACAGCCAGAGAACGTGTGTATAATGTGGGAGATATGGTTATGGCGTTCATACCCAGGAAACATGACAAATTACAGGCTAACTGGGAAGGACCATATACCATCAGAGAAAGGCTTGACACAGTGACATATGTAATCACCACAGACCAATTAAACAAAAGCAAAACAGGAGCATTCAGTAATCACGGGCTGGAACATCTGCGTACCACATAGCTTTTGTCCCCTAGTGACTAGGGACATCAAAGAAATTCAATTCAGTTTGCATTTAAAGGTTAATCTACCAAATTAGCATTTTCCAAAAAAAAAGTGAACTGAAACACAGCCATCCTTTGAAATTTGCACTTTTCTGAATTTTGCAATGCAGTTCTCCAGCTACAAAAATGCATATACTAGCGTTACCTGTGCATAAAAATGCATATATTCGTGGAAATAACCTACAAAAATGCATTATATTAGGGAAAATTGCTTTGCAAAAATGTGCATATTAAGCAAAATTGCACACAAAGATGTTTTTATTAGTAGAAATTTGCATTAAAGGCTGGTGGATTTTGATGATAATTTTTTAAAAAAGCAGAAATTGCTGCAGAAATGTGAAGAACTGAATTTAAGATTGGAAAAATGAGACACATCTGTTCATCCCTACTGGGGATGACATACCTTCTGCCTCCCAGCCTGCTTTCCCTTCCCTTCCATGCTTAAAAAAACAAAAAACAAAACTCAGTGTCTGGGGAGAAGGGCTCCTCGGGCAAGCAAAATACATTTCCCCCTAATTTCTTTTTAAGATAAAAATTACTTCCACCATGGTCCACCCTTTGACGTGCTTGGCTTGAGGTGGGAGCTTCAGCGCATCAAAATGGTACACGCCACCCACTGGCATGAACTGGTGCAAATCCACGACGTGTTCTTCAAGCGGTTCGAATTCACTGATGCTAATGATCCGCAGGGATGAAATGTGAACTAAAAAAAATAAATTAAAAAGCACATCCAAACATGATGGGTTACATTGTTTCTAATTTAAAATGGTCAACTAGAGCTTTGCGCATACCATGGACTGCGAAAAAGACAAATAACTGGGTGTTAGAACAAATGAAACAAGAACTATCACTAGAAGCTAAAATGATGAAACTGAGGTTATCATACTTTGGACACATAATGAGAAGACCTGATTCACTAGAAAAGACAATAATGCTGGGAAAAACAGAAGGGAGTAGAAAAAGAGGAAGGCCAAACAAGAGATATGGATTTGTTCCATAAAGGAAGCCACAGACCTGAACTTACAAGATCTGAACAGGGTGGTTTACAACAGATGCTCTTGAAGGTCGTTGATTCATAGGGTCACCATAAGTCATAATTGACTTGAAGGCACATAACAAACAACAAATTCTTCACTGTTCCCAATTCAAAACAGCCAGCTGCAAGTATATATTGTTCTGAACTACTGTCGGGGAGAGCAGAGCTGGAGAAGGTGCTCTCTTGAATGCTTGGCTCCCAAGTTGTTTAGAACTTTACATACAAATAACACACCTTGAACTGGTCCCGGAGATACACAAGAAATCAGTGCAGGGATTTGAGGATCAGGGGTAATGTGATCTCCGTTCCCTCCCCTCCGGCCACCCCACATAACTGGAAAGCAGCATTGTGCACCTGCTGCCGCTCTTGCCCTCATGTGCAGGAGATCGCCACAAAGCTATAAACTTCACAAGATGCCTGTCGTTTACAGGAGTTCTAAAACCTTCTAGGGGAAGTATGAAGAAGCTTCCTATTTGGCATAAAGAAGAGGAGGGAGAGATGAAAAAGAGATTCATCATGACTTGTCCAGAAGGGTTGGAAAGCTGTGGCCCTTTGGATGTAGTTGGACTCCAACTCTCATCAGCTCCAGCCAACATAGCTAATGGTCACGGAAGATAGGGAGCTGTAGTCCAGCAACATCTGGAGAGCCACAGGCTCCTTATCCTTTCTTTAAATTGGCACCGTTATTCAAGAGAGAGTGCACAGAAAGTGGAGCTGAGTACCTCTGGAAACCGATCGCAAGATGATAGAATTCTTGTCAAAAACCTTTTCTGCAGATTCCTCCTCGCTGCCGTAGCTTTTCACTTTCGAGATGGAGAGAGTTTCTGTCAAGCTCTAGAAACGAAAAACAAGCATCCCCCTACTAAAGTTGTCCTGCCATATCCTTTGCTCGAGAAACTGTGGATGGGAAAGTTTTCTGTACACAATGAGGGCTAGGATTCATCTATTTTGTAATATTAGCATTCCAATGAAATTTAATGGAAGAAGGATAAGGCTATTAGTGGCTACTAGCCATGATGGTTGCGCTCTGCCACCATAGTCAGATGCAGTATGCTTCTGAAAGCAAGTTGCCGGAAGCCGCAGGAGGGGAGAGTGTTCTTGCATTCAGGTCCTGCTTGTGGGCTTCCTATGGGCATCTGGCTGGCACTGTGAGAACAGGATACTGGATCAGATGGGCCACCGCCCTGATCCAGCAGGCTCTTCTTATGTTCAATAATATACCCCCTTTCCTTTTTGCATCTTCTTATGTTCAGACAAAAGAAAGGACTCCTTTACATGATGTATAATCAAGCTACAGAATTCACTGCCACGAAGATGCGATGAGAGCTGCTAGCTTAAATGGCCTTAAGAGGGGGAATATATATATTCTTTATTGTTACGGTCAGTGACCAGCATGTAAAAGGGGGTAAGACGAATTCATCTAGGATAGCTGCCTTTCCTCTGCACAAGAGACTTCTGCTTGCACAATGGAACTTCTCCCTCTTCTCCCTGCCGCATCTCCCACAGCCCCTCTAAATATGCTACAGAGGGTTGGGGGACCCCCAGGAGCAGATTTTGGGGGTGCCAAGGAGAGGAGAGGAAAAGGAGGTCCTATTGCCAATCAGGAAGCATTCAGAAAACATCCTATGTTCTTAATGGAACATAAGAAGCTGCTCTATAACAAGTCAGAACATTGATCCATGTAGCTCAGTACTGTCTGCCCTGACTGGCAGCAGCTCTCCAGAGTTTCAGGCAGGATTCTCTCCCAGCCCTACCTGGAGATGCCAGGAATTGAACCTGGGACCCTCGGCATGCAAGGCAGATGCTCTGCCCCTGAGCTGTGGGCAGCCAGGAACTTCTTGCTTCACAGCTCTCAGCCCAATGCTGCCCTTTCCCTTTCTGCCAGCCCTGACCTTTGTTTCATCTGTAATGCGTTCCAGCTTGCTTTCCTGACTAATTTCGTCTACGGTCTTACGCCCTTTTTTCCCTTTCTTGACCGCACTGCTCACGGATTTCATCACTTTGAGTGGTGGGATGTCCAGCTTCGGTGGCTCCTTGGGGAAAGTCCGGGGAGGGGATAAGTGGTCGTAGTGGGTGTGCAAGATGCGCACCGCCACATCACAAATGGCCAGCGCTTTGGGGAGCTCAAACCCATTGCATGGCTCCCTCTGCTCATCGTAAAAGATTTGGTTTCGGAACCTGATTGGGAAGAATTAAACAAAATTAGGCGCTAGGACAAGCAACATCCCTGACAGAATGCAATTACAAATTCTAACCTGCCCCATTTATTCCCCCCTCCCATTTATGAAATGAATGCCCTATAAATATGTTTTATATTTTATATTTATTTACATTCCCATTTATTTTTCATTTTTATACATTTTATGAATATACAAAAATAAATTGAACTGTATTAATTTCAACAAGACAAGCATAATAGAAAAGAGAGGGGGGAAAGGAGAGGAAGAAATCCAGCTAACATGACTAACTCATCCCAGAATTAATACTTCTCAATGTAATCTGATTCAAATACAATGGCCTGGTTATTTATTTATTTATTAAATTTCTATCCCACCCTTCCTCCCAGTAGAAACCGAGGGCAAAAAACAAAAACACCAAAAAGACTCTAAACACCTTAAAAACAAACTTTAAAATACATTTAATTTTTTTAAAAAAAACATCTTAAAACAAAACATCTTTAAAAACATCTTTTTAAAAAAGCTTTTAAAATGAAATTCCAGCACAGATGCAGACTGGGATAAGGTCTCTGCTTAAAAGGCTTGTTGAAAGAGGAAGGTCCTCAGTAGGTGTCGAAAAGATAACACAGATGATGCCTGTCTAATATTTAAGGGGAGGGAATTCCAAGGGGTAGGTGCCAGCACTAAAGGTCTGCTTCCTATGTTGTGTGGAACAGACCTCCTGATAAGATGGTATCTGCAGGAGGCCCTCACCTGCAGATCGCAGTGATCGACTGGGTATATACTTTCCTCTTTCAACAAGCCTTTTAAGTTGAGACCTTAAAAGGTTAACAGCCCACCTGAGGCGTGGGAGATCGATAAGGCTGACAGCTGATCCAGAACTCCAATTGGCTAGTAGGTATATCTGTCATTTCAGCTAAGGGATGCTCCTTGAACTTTTTTTATTCTTTGTCTGCTTCCATTCTAAGAAGAGTTCCGCCACAGTGCTTAGAGATATTGCGGATTGTTCTTCCTTAGAGGTCTTTCAAAGAAAGGCTTTTAAAGAAAGAGGTTGGACTACATGATGCGAGGCTGGAGCGACTTCCTATGTAACCATCGTCCAGCAAACGTACTTGTTCAACAGGTCAAATGTTACCTGACAACGATATGGGACCAAATCACGCTGCAGTGGCTCCCACACCACAAGAATAATGCTTCAGCAAACCCCATAACCTCTTCAAACACTGTACCTTGGAACCTTCTTGAGATTTGCCCAAATGCACAATGTAACATTCTTCTCTTTAATGACAACCTCCATGTTTCCACTTTCGGATTCTGCGTAACTACTAGCTTCCTATAGAGAACATTGAAACAGAGAGAGTTAAGTAAAGTTAGCAAACATTTGGCTTATTTGGAAAATGATGGCAAACCTGGGGTATAATTACATGTTGTTCCAAAATATGGGGCAGACATTGAAAAGAGTAACCTTGTGAGAAATTCCATCTCTGCCCCATAATGTTTGCCCATAGCTACATGTGTCATGATGTCATCATGTTGTGATGTCATCACTGCCCTGTGTTTCCCCCACCCCATGCCATTGGCAGTCAATGATATGGAATGTGACATCCTGGGTCAACCACTGAGCTATGGCCCTCTCCATAACATGTTGGCCATAACGTCATTCTGCCTCCCACTGTTGGATCTCATGAAATGGTGACAACCCTTAACATCTCCTGTGCGTGGATACTGATAGCAGCCAGCAGAAAATGAGACAATCATATTCCCCTTGCCTTAGAGCCATTGCATTAAATCTATTCTAATGTGTAGCTGGAAGCTTCCCTCCAGAGGAAACCTGTTGCTGAGGGGGGCAAATTTTTACCAGGACCTCAGCAGGGGAAGTAGGGGTTAAATCCCCCCCAGCCACATGCTATGGTCCCAATACAGATTGGTCCCCCTATGGTGGCAATTGTTTAAAATTTCACTAAAGTTAAATGCTATAAAACTTTTCTTGTAGAATGTAGTTTGACTCTTTGTTAAGAGAACTAGAATAATGGTGAAAACACTCAGATTTTCAAATCACCATGCAGAAGTGAAGTTTAGTAGGTTCTGGGTAATTAATAGGCCATCTGAAGATTTGCTGCCAAGGTAAAATGGGTGAAATCGCACACAGGCTCTCTTGAGAGCAAAACACGATAGAATGAATGGGAGTTAGCTTCATGGAAATATACTGGAGACTGAAAATGTCTTAATGCAATCTTAAAAGAAAGAAAAATAAGCCATGAATAAAATTTCCCAATTTTTTAATCTACATTTTCTCACTATCCCCATATTATAATTATAATTCTTGCAAATGATCGCACCCATTTTCTCCCTGTTATTATCATTTTGGGTACTCTCAACACATCATTTGGGGCAAACTCAAGTTTCCAGCCCAGTAAACTTAACAGACATCTGCAGCCAATCCTGTCTATGATATGAATGCCCCTTTCCAAACTCTTGTACTCATTCTTGCATTATATTTTAGGCATACACCCAATTCAAACCAAACAAACCGTAGCGTATGAATCAGCCCTCAAGGTAATCTGAGGTTCTGAAATAATACCAGTATCTGTTTACCTTCAGCATTTGTTCTGTTGCTGCATTGTATTTGGAATGAAGAAGGCTCTGCAGTTGCTGAATGATTTCTTGGTACCGAGCGGCGTCCTTTGCAGAGAGCTCATGGAAAGGTGTGTCCATTATGCAAAATTCCAACTTCTCAATTAGCTAGAAATAGGGATGGGTGAGAATTTCGATTCAGTTCGCATTTCAAGCAGAATTTATCAAATTCATGGTTTCCGAAACAATATGAAAACCAAAACACAAAAATGTGCTTGTGCCCCAACCTATACTGGTGCTGCACTGAGGACCCAGGCAGGCAAGCGACGCTGCATGAGGTCAGGATCCAGCCAGATCTCAGTAATACACACCAGGTCCTCCTCCACGATCAAATAGTGGATGAGTGATGCTTTATTATGGACTGACCTGGCATTTAGCAACAGCGTCACCAGGTGGGCAGGTTGGTCAGCAAGGCTATCAAAGTCTCGTTGGGAAGGAGGCAGAGTGGAGATGTTGACAAGTGTTGACTGCCTGCCCCCTCTCATATGACGGTAATATCCTCCCCCCCTCCAATACATCTCTATCATCATCATCATCTATTACCTGCCTTTCAACCAAAGGTCACAGGGCAGGTTACAACAATTTTAAAATATGACATTAAAAACAATTTAAAAATTTAAATTTAAAAACAACCTGAAATCTCCAAATAGGGTATATCCTAAAAATACACGATTCAGGTGTCAAGGGCCAGGGTAAAGAGGTGCGTTTTCAGCATTTGCCTAAAACTGTACAGCAAAGTTGCCAGACGCACCTCAGTGGGGAGGGAGTTCCACAACTTAGGGGCCACCACAGAGAATGCCCTTTCCCGAGCCACCACCCTCAAGTTTCCAAGGGTGGTGGAACTACCAAATGATCTCAACACCTGAGAGGGTCTGTAGAGAAGGAGGCAGTCTACTTAGGACCCTCAAAACTCTGGCACCCCTCACCTCCTTCCCCACCCCTTCCCCACTGCCGAAGAACATATTGCTCAGGTAAATAGGTAAGACATCAAAGTGTCGAACGGTCAAACCCAACAGCAACTAAACTAATCAATCTGAGGCAAGTCATCATAATACAAATGAGAAATAAACAGCCCCACCATACTTCCCTCCGTCCCTCCCTCAGGGGCAATAACATAAGTTTGCCTATCCATTAAGAGTTACCTAGTCTCTAATGAAAATGGAAAATGCCAAAATAGCTATTCATTCATTCATTTATGTCCTGCCTTCCTGTTCCAAAAAGTTGGATACACGCACGCTTGCAGGGCAGCAAACAATAAGTATTTTTAAAGTGTAACAAATAAAATTGCATCAAAATAAAAAAAAATAAAACTAAAGAAGTGGCACAAAAAACATCATTTCCAGCAAATAACTGAGATATTGTCTTGTTATTTTTTTATACCAAAAAATAAATAAATAAAGTCTAAATCAGGTCTGGTGTCAGCTCTGTAACACGGCCCATCCTTGACACTTGCTCTGAGGCCCCCTTTTTTTCTGGCACTCCAGTCTGCACTAGGCAGTGGAGAGCTGCCATCTAAATGCCCCACTATGATGCTGACATAGCATCACTCTGGGGGATTGTGGGAAATGGCTTCTTCCACCTGTCCGGTGCCTATCACACTGTTGCATGCCGCCATGCAAGCCCATCAGAGCCAGGGCCCATCGAAGCAGAAAAAGGCCCACCAGAGGGCACTTTGCCAAGGGCTCCCTCAAGCTTGGATCCAGACCTTGTCCATGTCAACTGGGAGGGGATTGAAGGAGCCTCCCAATGCAACGTGTTCCATAATCCTGGTGCCACAGCTGTGAAGGACCTATCCCACCACTTCCATTGGAGGTGGGATAAATAGCTTTGCTCTAAGCTCTGTGACACATTGCAAGACCTGACTTATTTGGTGACTGGTACATTCTTACCAGGTGGAGTTGGCTTCGGGTCACTGCTGGGCCAGACACACCAATGATCCCAGAAACACGTCCTATGGCTACGGACCTGACCTGAGTGATCAGGAAAGCCAGAGACCCATTAACAGTCCCCTTTCCCTCCTAAGCCCCTAATCACAAGATTTGCTTACCCATATTTTAAAAAGTTTCAACTTCATTTATGACTGGATTCACCTTTGGCTGTGGCCCGACATCCAGTCATCTACCATTAGCCCCACCATTGATTGTAGGCGTTATGTTGAAGTAAGCCCCATAGATCCAGAGGAACATGGGGCAAAATCTATGGGTTAGATTCAGACTTAGTCATGTGTAGAACAGACTCATTGGGTTGCATCCAACTAAATTTTAATCACAGTAGACCCACTGAAATAAATAGACCTAAGATAGTCGTGTTCATCCATTTCAGTGGGTCTACTCTGAGCAATGATAACACTGGAGACAACCCAATGAACTCAGTGGGTCTACTCTGAGTAGAACTAACATTGGATCCCCCCCATGTGCACCAGAGTGCCTTTTCCTCCAGACACCACCTTCCTTGGCTGTACACCATGACACTGCGTTGCTTTCCACGTACGTTCCCTTTCATTGTTTTCTATTCCACTAGTCATTTGGCCAAGGACTAGTAAAATGCATGAATACTGTGGAATATCATTACAGAGACTTACTTCCAGCACCTTGTTGCCTTTCTCAAACACACCCTGAATACCATTGTTTGTATCTTCTTGCCACAAGCTCATGAAAGTGTTAATTTCTTGAGGAATTGTTGGGTCTGGACTCCCATCGCAGCCTGTGTAATGGTGCCACTAGAGGAAATAAGATACAAAATATTCACTGCAGAGCAAAGATGGAAAGAATTAAGGGCCAAGGGGCCTTTAACACAGCTGAATAAAGGTGTTGTATTCTCTATGGTCTCTCAGACGGACCTCAGGTGACTACTCATTTCCACTGTTGTTGTCATGTTATATTAACAGAAAGATGCACGAGATCTTCAGCATTTAAAATTTTGTGTTTTTTATTCTATTCTTTCTTAAGGAAACCAAAACTGAAGTGTTCTATGGCTACCAGCGCAATGTGATTTGAAACACAAGTGTACCTTAGCAAGAGCTCTATATTTCATCTTCCATTGGTTCGCAGTCAAAAAGTTTTCTTCCAGAACTTGAAGTTCAGTAAGTTCAATCCCTCTGCGTTCTTGATCCTATACAGAACACAGCCAAGTTGGTTTTATTTTTACCTGCTCTGTAATAGCAACTTTGTGCTGCAATCCACTACCTATGGCCCTCCAGATGTTGCTGGACTACAGTTCCCATAATTCCTGGCCATTGGCCATGCTAGCTGGGGCTGATGTGAGTTGGAGTCCAACAACATCTGGAGGGCAACAGGTCCCCCCTCCACACGCTACATGCTTACTTAGAAGTGCTCCCATTGCCTTCAGTTAAGAATATTTTGTATGTCAAGGTCAGAGCTTGGAAAAGTTACTTTTTTAAACTACAACTCCCATCAGCCCCAGCCAGCATGGCCACTGGATTGGGCTGATGGGAGTTGTAGTTCAAAAAAGTAACTTTTCCAAGCTCTGGTCAAGGTTAACAATTCCAGCCAACAGCTGGGTTATTTATTTGTATGTTGCCTGTGCTAATGATCAATGCGGCTTTAAAAAGAATCAAATTCATGAAGGGTTGAGACAAAATGCCCCTTAAATTCACCACCCCAATTTCATGAAGCAAAAACAGGGGTGATGTCGGGGATTTAGGGGGAGAATAGCCACACTTTTTGAAGATGGGGGGGGAATCCTGTTGGCAGCACCAGTGATGGTTTCTCTCACTCTGCCACTACCTCTAAATAGCTGCCATCCCTGCCCTTCTGAATGCCCCTACATCATGACATAGCATTGCACTATGGAGGGGGGAGGATGATTGACATTGAGAAATGTCCCGTGACCGCTACAATAAAAAAAATAAAAATAAAAAAACAAAATTGGTGCTATTGCCACTGATGGTTAAGTGCCCCTAAACGGTTTTTTGGGAGGATTGCTTCCCCCATCTAAGTGCTCCTTTTTTGGATCGGAAGTTTGCGTGGAAAGTTCAAGAATTCAAACATTCAGCTCAGCCCTAATCAAAACATTAAACCAGCACTGGAAATTAACATTAACAGGCAGCAAGAAGAAAGCCAGATGAAATTCCCTCTGCTGAGACCATGTGCTGCTTAAAACAGATTTTAAGAATATATATATATATATTCTTAAAATCGCATTGTTTCAGACAATAGGTTCATCTGTTAAGTATATAATACATTGAGAAGTTACATATATATATATAATACATTGAGAAGTCACATATATAATACATTGAGAAGTCACTGTTCTCACAACAAAATAACAATGAGTTATAGTGCTAGTTCAGATGTAATAGAAAACCATGGTTTCCTGTTACAAGTAAAAGTAAGGAATTAAGGTTGATGTAGCAGTATAAATCCTGAGAGTATTTAATATAATAAGATAACATGAAACACAAATTTGACTGTATAACAAAATATATATCTGGAGTCAAACAAATACAGTTTTTGATAAAAGTATATAGCAAGAACAATTAAAAATATGGAAGTTGTTTCTGATATAGGTCAAAAATAGTTGAAGTTTTCCGTTTCTTATGCTGTGAAGGTATTTTCAAGAAGGTCCAGCCAGACGCATTTTGACACAGAGTGTCTTTTTCAATGGCCTTAAAGGTAGGAAAAGTATACAGCATAATGAAATATATGCCTTAATAGAAATTGTTATTGTTTTATGTATAAAAACTTTGTGATATATCTTTTTGTATTATCTCCTTTACTTATTCTTATGTATATTTATACATTTTACAGAATTCATTGGATATTATATTATATTTGACTTATGTTGAGAGCCATCTGTATAGTATGTATATTTTATATTATATTCTTTTTTATATATATAACAATTTCTATTAAGGCATATATTTCATTATGCTGTATACTTTTCCTACCTTTAAGGCCATTGAAAAAGACACTCTGTGTCAAAATGCGTCTGGCTGGACCTTCTTGAAAATACCTTCACAGCATAAGAAACGGAAAACTTCAACTATTTTTGACCTATATCAGAAACAACTTCCATATTTTTAATTGTTCTTGCTATATACTTTTATCAAAAACTGTATTTGTTTGACTCCAGATATATATTTTGTTATACAGTCAAATTTGTGTTTCATGTTATCTTATTATATTAAATACTCTCAGGATTTATACTGCTACATCAACCTTAATTCCTTACTTTTACTTTTGATATACATTAAGGTTTCATTGTACTTGTTTTGTTTCCTGTTACGAGAACAGACCTGCACAAGCCCCTCCCATCCTCTTGCATGGCTGCAAGGAGGAAATCAGGAGCTTTCTGTTCTGACTGAAACCCTGGAGAGCTGCTGCCAGACTCTGTACTTAACAGATGAACCAATTGTCTGAACCAATGTGAGGCAGTTTCCCATGTTCCTAACTGTTTGGAGGGGTGTGAGCAAACTAACTTTGGCCTCCAGGCGTTCTGTCTTCTCTCGTTCTAGCCTTTCCTTTTCAAGCCTGGCAGCTTCTTCTTGCTCAGCACGTAATCGGGCTTGCTCTGAAGATAAGAAAAAAAACAAGAACCAGAGATTGTCAAAGAGGAGGCGAAAATAAGTTAAATAATGTGAGCAAATTGTTGCATGACCAGCTCACCGCTGTCATCATTTGGTAATCACCAAAAGCAAGGTGATTGGGGCACATAGAAACCTAGATGGCTGCCTTATCCTGAGTCAGACCACTGGATCATCCAGCTCAGTGCTGTCTACACTGACAGCCAATGGCTCACCAGGGTTACAGGCAAGGATCGTTGCCCAGCTCTCCCTGAAGATGCCAGCGATTGAAACGAGGACCTCCTGCATGCAAAGCAAATGCGCTACTGTTGAGCTATGGACCTTCCCGGAGAGATCGGTAACTGGCAATTGTGGGTAATCCACAGAATCTTCAAACGGAGAGTGAGTCACATGCCCTGTGGGTGCACCTGAAATGTCCTCATCCTAATTTCTGGTAAGTTCATGAAAAATGTACTAGTCATAGCCAGGCCACCATCATCAGGCAGCTGTCATGACTAGGGTGACAATTTCGATTCAGTTCGCATTTCAAAAAGAATTTATCAAATTTGCAATTTCCTAAACAATATGAGAACCGAAACACAGCCGTCCTTCAAAATTCACATTTATTAGAATTTTGGGATGCAGTTTGCCAACTAAACAACATTTACAAAAATGCATATATTAGGGGAAAGTGTGCATCAAAATGAACATGAGTGAAAATAGCATGCAAAAAGATATGAAACGATGAGAAATGGCTTGCAAAAATGTGAACCTTTCCAGAGCTTGGAAAAGTTACTTTTTTGGACTACAACTCCCATCAACCCACTCCAGTGGCCATGTTGGCTGGGGCTGATGGGAGTTGTAGTTTAAAAAAGTAACTTTTCCAAGCTCTGGAACAGCCTACAAAAATGTGTTTGGAGAAATTCGCACTAGGTGGAGAACCTTCATGAGGATTTGTTTTAAAAAAAATTCGCAGATCGCTGTGGCAATGTAGAGAACTGAATTTAACATTGGGAAAATGAGAAACTGAGAGAACCGAAACAGACAGATCTCTCCATCCCTAGTCACCTGTGCCTTGGCAGGGCCTACTTCTGGTCTCTGTACTGCTTCCTTTGCCTTTCCCTTCCTGCTTTTTTCTATTCCCAGTACCAGTCGATGCTGAGCACACAAGCACCTCCTCTGTTGCCCCGTCCAGCGCCTCCCAGCACCAACCTGTACCAATAGTGAGAGTCACTGCTGCCTGCCACATGGTGCACCCCTGCTTTGATCAGCCTGGGCCAGAAGGCTCCAGCAGTGGGCAATAATGGCTCACATAATCAATGCCCTCGGTAGAAATGACCCAGTATGGCTACCTGCCGTTTTCCCCCACTGGGGCTAACAGCATCTTCCACTGTGTGTGGGGATGTCAATCAGGAAAATGGTGCATGGGGCGGGGGGAATTCATTCTTTTCCTCAGTGCTATTTCAAACTAGCAGGCTTCTGCAAGTGCTTTGACCTGAAAAACATTGGGGGGGGGGGTTTAGAAGACCCTCCCCTGATGTTTATTTAGCACATGAGGAAGGAAGCATTATTGCAAGGGCTACCTGGCTGACCCTTGTTCAGTGTCCATGCGAAGGGGGCCTGCGTACATACAGATGTATGCGTGTAGGGCTCCTTCACTTGAACCAGAGCCTAGGCCAATCATGGTTCCTCCTTGCATGAAGAAGTCCTACATCTATATATTTGTATGTGGCTGGGGCCAGTTCACACTGACACCAAACATGCATCCGCCAGGGGGGTGTAGCCAAGGCAAACATCAGTGCAGCTTGCCCGCATGGCCCCACACTCCCTCTTCCATGCATTGGACGTCTGCGTGGAGGGGACCAAGTGGACATCTCCCAGGGGATCCAGTCATGAGTCTCCTAAGTCATGTGTTGGTTGGCTCTACAATAATCATCGTCTGTGAATTCTGTGAGGGGAAGGGCTGTGGCTCAGTAGCAGAACATCTCCTTTGCATGCAGAAGGTCCCAGATTCAATCCTCAGCATCTCCAGGTAGAGCTGGGACAGGCCCGTGCCTGAAACCTCAGAGAGCCGCTGCCAGTCAGGGTAGACAATACTGAGTTTGATGGGCTGACGGTCTAGCTCAATATAAGGCAGCATCCCATGCTGTCTATGGAAAAAGTGAGATGAAGAAAAATGCATCCTACCTTCCTCTAGCAGCCTTCGCTCTTCTTCCTCTTTCAATAGCCTCATCTTTTCAGCTTTGCTGAGTTTCTTTTTGCCACCAGCAGACTGAATGTGGGTAAAACATTAAAAAGGAAATAATCTCTCTCTCTCTGTCTGTCTATCTAATTTCTAAAATAATAATAATTCCTAACACAATCAGGACTCAACACACATCAATATTGGAATAAGGGCATTATGCATAGTCAGACCACATATTTTTCGATACAAAATTGCAGAATGTAAGATTAGCAATTTTTTTTTAAATGATGCAGTATCGATGTATTGCTTTGGTTCTTGTTTCTTTTACACCAAAGTGCCATTTTTTTATTTTAAATCACGCCAAGGTTCATTTGGGGGGGCATAACTCAGTGGCAGAGCATCTGCTTTGCGGGCAGAAGGTCCCCGGTTCAATCAAGGTTCAATCCTTGGCATCACCAGGTAGGGATTGGGAGAGACTGTCTCTCTGAAATCCTGGAGAGCTGCTGTTAGTCTGGGCAGCCAATACTGAGCTAGATGGACCAATGGTCTGACTGAGTATAAGGCAGTGCCCTATGTTTCTATGTTTTGCTGACATAAATAGGATTTACCTTCAACTTTATACAGTCCTCTGGTGGGGAAATATAAATACAATTGTACTGAACCTCCAAGCCGAGGTATGCGCGCGCACATGCGTGCAAGCAACATGGGATTTTCCTATCTTGATATAAATTATCAGGTAAGTAAAATTCCTTGCGCAATATGCAAGGATGACGTATTTAGAAATGGCTAGACAGATACACAATGAGATGTCAGAGCAGTTAGTGGTTCACGGGAATTGCCCCTAAACATATTTCACTGATCTCACTAAAGTGTTGCCACAACAAAGGATAAAATCTGCTGGCTGCAAAGTTCAAGATTCTTAACTCAATAATTGTCCCCAAAAATTCAAAGGGTATTGTCTTTATTTGGCAGTATGCCCGTCTGAACCAGCACATGCTCTAAATGCCTGTAGGCCTCTTCTTCAAGCTGGTGCGTTCAGCTCCACTAGTGGATAGCATTATGGGAGTAAACAGGGGGTAGTTGCATACTCTGTCAAATCCATTGTCTAAGGCCTTGTTGATTTCTGGACTGGATCCCTTCCAGTGGGAGTTTACATGAAATAAACCTTTCTCCATACAAAAAATGCCCCTCTCAGCAGATAGGCTGCATTCCCACAACGACCTAAGTGGGAGTAATCCCACGTGAACTCAGTGGGACTTACTTCTGAATAGACATGAAAAGTACATGTCAGGGAGAAAGATTCCAGTTTAGATTTCTCCCTGGGAACAAGCTTTCTATGTGCAGGGAATTTTGTTGTACAGAGGAATATTAAATCATGTGAGAAGCCCACTTGAAGAGGTATGGCCACTGCTGATTCTAGGGATTGTAACTTAGGGGTTGGAGAAAAACAGAAAAGGAAACGGAAATTGCTACAGTTTGAATGTTCATCTATGGACAGGAATGGAAGTAAGTCAAATACAATCAGTATTTGTTCACATCATCATCTTTTTTTAAGTCCACTAATGACACATAATTTAATTAGTTTTTTCTACATTGAAATGAATGTAAATTATGTAAGTTATGCAAATAGTTACGCAAGTTACATAGCTTTCATTAAATAGCAGATAGTGACATGAATAAACTTGGCGGAAACCAAACTGCAACAGAATGGAAACAGCGCTGACTGTGACAAATACAAGTCAAAACGGAAATCACTGCCTTCTTATAACCCTACATGCAACTTGTCTGAGGTGTCCAGACAAATTCTGAAAGCTACACTTTTTGAGGGCCAGTTTTTAGGCAGACAACCAGCCTCCTTTCCCTATCTGAGACCATGAGCCAACAAAAAGATGGAGACAAGAATGCTTCATTCCCAGATCTACTGGAACACACTAGCTAGTGGCAGCAATGCTTGAGGATAGTGAGGGTGGGTCAACCTTTCTTCCATTCCCTTACTCAGGGATGGTGCCAGCAGGTGGCACCCTTGGGCAGCTGTCAGGCCCCAGGGCCCTCCAGAATCGTCCTCTGTGCTACCAGCTCCTCTGGAGTTGATTTCCAACTGCAATTTGCATTTCATACAGTGCTCCCAATACGAGACATTTATCTGAGCAAATAAAAGCAATTTTACCAAGTCTACAACCATCAGCTTTCAAATTAGAAAGCTCTGAGAAGCAGAGAGAAATGCAGGCTTAAGAAAATAAGTGAAGAGAAGGCAAAGTCTGAAGCAAACAGCTTATTATCATTTCAGGCAATAATCTGATTCTCATCAGACCCCAATAAATGCTAAGATATGAATATTTGTGAAATTCCAAAAAAGCCCTGCACAGAAACTGAACAAGAATGGGAGCATCACTCCCCGCAGCGGTTTTGCCTGTGACATTGTTGTTACTGCAAAAAGCACTTTTGGAGGCAAAGGGTAGCCAGGGAGGGCATATTCGAGATCAGGGACCCATAGCTGCTTTTTCTTTAAAACAGAAGTGGCCAGTTTAAGCATGCTGTTTAAAAGCAAGAATAATGTCTCATGTGGTTTGGCCCTCAGCAATTCCTGATAAGCTTCCACAGACTTCTATGGTTACCAAGAACACAGTTTAAAAACTACCCATTTTAAATATTTCACAGAACAAAATGGCAGGAATTTATAAGCAAAAAAGCAAAGTGATTTTCCCCCAGCTTGAAACATATATATTTGCTGGTTCACGCGTAACAAACTATGGCTTCGTGCAAAAGTGCAAACGTGCAGGAATTAGAGTGGAGATAATGGCTACTTGGCTGCTCCTCCGGTCCTGCTGCTGCTGTGAGCTAACCTACAGTTTGGCTTGGCATGTTACCCGAACCCAGCCTCATGGTTTGTCAAGCTCCAGACAAGCCACAAGCTGCAAGGTTTGTTCTAGGGTTTACAGCTTATCATTTGTCTGGAGGAGTCAAACCACAAGTCCAAATGGCAATCCAAACCTAGCTCACAGCAGTGTAGGAGGAACAGGGCAAGAGTGCAGTAGCACAATCTCCATTCTGGGAACCTTCATGCACTTGCACTATGCCATGGTTTGGCTTAGTGTTATATGCAAACCAGCTCATTATACATCTATAACGGCCACAAAATTTTTGTGGGGTTCACTGCTGGAAGATTTTTAAGTAAAACAGTGTAGGTTGTCAAAAACCCAGTGCTTATGCCTATCTCATCTAGGAAGGAGCAGCGGTTTGGACTGTGGACCTAACCTTAGCAGCCTGAAGATAAAGCAAGGATCACATGTCAAATGTTTAGGGACAGCATGACCCTAATGGGAATGAACCTTAAAAAGAAAAGCTAGATGTAAACAAGGGATGGGGAATCTTCCATAAACCCGAGGCAGCACGGCCGTCATATAAGTCAGCCTCCTGCAACTTGGTACACTCCAGATGATTTGGACTCCAATTCCCATCAGCTTCACCCTGTGGGCAATGTTCAGGGATGATGGGAATCATAGTCCAACAACATTTGACAGTTATACTGCATCTGAACATGAATGTTCTGTTTAGCTATCATGGCTAATAACCTTTGATGGTCCATGAATTCCATGAATTTGTTAATGGGCGATTACCCGGACAGTGTAACTGTTCAGTAAGATGGCCAAGCCATCCTGTTAGTTAAGCTAGCTCCTTGCAACCTGAGCACAGTTGACAACTATAATACATCCAGTTCTGCCTGTTAGAGAAACCATGAAATAGACAGCTGCAACATTTTTTTAAAGATGTTTTAATATGTTTTTAAAGATGTTTTGTTTTAATATATTTTAAAGTCTGTTTTTTAAGATGTTTTAGAGTGTTTTTAGTGTTTTTATTTGCTGCCCTGGGCTCCTACTGGGAGGAAGGGCGGAATATAAATTTATTAATAAATAAATAAATAAATAAATAAATAATAATAATAAACATCTGGAGGGCACGAGGTTGAGAAAGGCTAATGTAAAATCATTGCCAAAGTGTGAAATAAGTCCTGCCCTATCAATAATAACCATAACATTTAACCAAATGGTTTTTGAACTGAAAAATATTGTTCACTTACAATATATATTATTGATTCTGTTATTGATTCTGTTAATAAACATCTAAGCAGTTTTCAATATAGTTTCTCACAGAAAAGCAGGATACAAACTGAAATAATATTAAGGGTGCATCATCGCATTATTAATATTTGGCATTTGGGCTACTGTACAATTGTTATGGCAAGTATATTCAGCTGATTTACTGGTCTATCTACCTACAAACCTACCTACCTACCTACCTTTTTCTTTTTTGGACCCTAAATGTTGAAAGGAAAAAAGAACAAAGAAAGTCAGAAGAATGCAATCATCATAACGAAATCGTCAAGGCTGCATATATATGTTTTTCAAATTCCAAGATGCCACTGCCAAAATCTCAAGTACTTGGGATCTTTTAAGCCTTGACGAACAAGTTTATTTTCAAACACTGCTTTAAAAATTCAGCCAGATCTAAGGCAGTTCAGAAAGGCCCTTTGGGGAAGGGCCATAGCTCAGTGGCAGAGCATCTGCCTTGCATGCAGAAGGCCCCAGGTTCAATCCCTGTCTTCTCCAGATAGGGTTGGAACCAAGTCCTGTCTGCAATCCTGGGTACAGTAGTTGCTTCCAGCCAGTGTAGACAGTACTGAGCTTCATGGCTCAATTGTCTGAGTCGGAACAGGGCAGCTTCCTATGTGCCTAGAACTGAGAAAATGGACCCTTCACGGTGGGCTCAATCTTGACATATGAAAGTATTGTTTTGTTGCAGTCCTAACACTTGCCGTGTCTGCACATAAATGCTTAGGATGAGACAAGATACAAAAGCCACATATCCCCTCCGATCCCCCCCCAAAATGCACGTTTCTACAAACACTTCTTTTATAAACTGCTTGTAGATCTTTTCTTTGAGTAAAAATGGAAATGGACTGCCTTCAAGTCAATCCCAACTTATGGCGACCCTATGAATAGGGTTTTCATGGTAAGCAGTATTCAGAGGGGGTTTACCATTGCCTCCCTCTGAGCCTGAGAGGCAGTGACTGGCCCAAGGTTACCCAGTGAGATTCATGGCTGTGTGGGGATTCGAACCCTGGTCTTCCAGGTCGTAGTCCAACACCACTACGCCACACTGGCTCTCTCCTTTGAGTAAGGAGTATATAAATCTTGTTTTAATAAAATAAATAAGGAAGAGGGGAAGAAAGGTGGGTGGGTGGGTGTACTGACTGGAGCTGCATCTGTGTGTGCTAGGTGGAGGGATCACAATGATGTTCGACAGACCAATGAGGACCGCACGACAACACACGTCACTTGATTGCACATCAGTGCAGAGCTAGGCCACAGAAGTTAGAGGACAGGCTGTACTGGTGGGCATCGTTCACTCCTTCAGGATCTGCAATGAATCCCCTGGGCAACATCTTCACAATTCACATACCTGTATTTGTTTTTGTCAGAGATACTATTCATTTCTCCACTCTCCCTACAGCAGCGGAAGGCACAGGGGGCCTAACGGAGGAAAACTGGAATTGGCCCAGAAATGGGGGTGGGGGGAGAGCTACCTGCTGAATTGGCACCTGCCCAGTGAAGATTAGGTTCTAAATTCTGGCACCTTTGACAAGAGTTTCAAAAATACATTTGTATTATTCTTTCACTCCAGCATTGTTTTGGCTATCTGACATCTCTGCAGCAACTTCTTTTTGGAACTCTTGTCCAGCAGCATAAAGTGCAATGTTCACAGAACTACAAGTAGCCTTCAACCAGAAATGACATACACAGCACAAAATTATCATCTATTTTGGTCCATTATAGCTTCAGTCTGCCTTCTCCACTCTGTGCATCCGCTTCTAACTTGACTGCCATATGTACATGTAGGATCCAGCAATGACCTGATTAATACCCAACAGCAGCTAAAGGCACAGGACAGGAGCCTCCACTGCATGCTGAATAACTTCGATGCAGGCAGCCCAGCTTGGTGGGGTGGGTAGGATGGGGTGGTGATGGCAATCATCCCACCACGGCTGGAATCTCATTTAGATGCAGTGAGAAAGGCTGCCTGGTTGCAGAGTTTGACCTGAACATACAGAGGTTTAGACGTCTTCTCAGGACCTCCAAGGGTCTCAAGGTGAAGGGAATCATAGAATCATAGAATAGTAGAGTTGAAAGGGGCCTATAAGGCCATCAAGTCCAACCCCCTGCTCAATGCAGGATCCAAATCAAAGCACCTTGATGATTTCAAGGTGAAGAGAACAGATCTAAGAGGACTCCTACTTTTTCAGCCTGACAGTTTTTGTGATCAGCTTCACCCTCATGTTCATAGGCTCCACCATGACACGAGGCTCTGCTCCCTGATAAATGCCATCCCTCCCACCCACACTCCAGCTCCACTAGATCAAACACTACACTACCAGTCACCAGCCCTTTGGTGTATGCATCACTGCCTCTTCGTTCCCAGGCTCCAGCCCCTGAAGCTCAAGGTCAAAGTCTAATACATATTAGGGAGCCAACACGGTGTTGATGTTGGTGTCGGAGTAAGAGTGGAAGGGATCCAGGTTCGGTTCCCAATGCAGACATGAAGGTCACTGGCAAACTTTGGGCCAGCTTGGCCTACTTCACAGGGTTGTTGTGATGATAACATAGAGAAGGAAGAGACGCCATGTACTCTGCTCTGAGTGCCTTCAGAAGAAGAGTAAGATTAAAAGACTATAATGTTTTGTTGGATTTATGGCCTGCCCAAATCTCAAAGATGCATGGTCTGGTAAGCAATAGTACTGTATATCTATACTGAAATATAGGCACGTGGCTGGGACCCCGATCCCAAAACTGTAAGGGGTCCACAACCCCAAACAACTACACCCCTGACAGCAAGCAACATGCCTAGTTTGCATATGCAGATTTATGCTAGTGGCTGCTACAACCCACTCCTTTCCCCCTTTTGGAGAGGGTACGGGGGTGGGTGGGTGTTTGCCTGCCTCTCCCCCCCACCCCCTTCCCTCTCTCACCATCTCGCTGCCTCAGGCCACCAGGCTGCACAGTTGTTTACAGTCCCCGCCCCCTCAGTTTCCAAGGCAACCAGCCCCGCCCATCGCCCTGGGCCCCGCCCCTTTTCAGTTTACAGTATTTAAATTCATCAGGGAGGAATTTACCCAAGGAAGGAGTGAAACTATAATATACTTACGGCTCGAAATGAAATTTGCGGGGAGGGGGGAATCCGTAACCGTAACGAAACTTTATTTAAGTGTAAATGAATCGCCATGAACACGAAAAAAATAACCTAAAAGATTTAAGGAGGGCTGTGGGAAGGGGTGTAAAATGACCTCCCTCCCATTTGGCGCTATGGAGCTGCTGCCCCGCATAGGGAGACGTCCAGATGGAACCCGGAGGTATGGTTTCCACTGTACCCCTCACCTTTTTCTTCCTATCTCTATGATTTAACTCGCTTCCTATAGTTCCACGCAGGCGCACTGGCTCCCTACATTAGCCCGCTATGGATAAGGAACTTCTTAGGTGTTGCCTATGAGGCACAGTCCTTTTGTCTGCACTCCAGATTTCGTGGTTAATTTTTGAAGACTTGGCGATATCTCCTTAGAAGGGGAAGAATCCGCTCATAAGACGAAACAGAAAACCAAAACTTTTTTTCGCTGCAATGATTTGATAACATCGTACCCTTATCCCCCGGCCCTCCCTACGCAGTAGAAAGCTAACATTTTACTCCTATTTGTGTCTCCTCACAAGTAAGCCCCTGGATTCATTGGAACTTACTCCTAAGTAGGGTTAGACGGATCTGTCCATTTCAGTTCTCTCAGATTCTCATTTTTCCAATCTTAAATTCAGTTCTCCACACTTCCACAGAAATTTCCGCTTTTTAAATAAAAAAGATCCCTATGAAATTTCTTCAGAATTTTAATGCAAAATTTTCCTAATAGACACAGTTTTACATAATTTTGGCCAAGCACACAATTTTGCAAGCAATTTCTCCTCATTGGTGCATTTTGTATGTTGTTTTCACTCATACCCATTTTTAATGCACACTTTCTCCTAATATATGCACTTTATAAACCCTGGTTGGTTGGAGAACTGCATCAAAAAAATTTGATCAGTGCAAGTTCCAAAGGATGGTTTGTGTTTTGGTCCTTGCGTAGTTTCGGGAAGTGTGAATTGGATAGCTTCAGCTTTAAATGCAAATGGAACCCAAATTCCCCCCCCAACCCTACTCTTAAGTAAATATGTATGGGATTGCAACTCCACAGCCTGTAGCCAGCCTTCCTTTTTAGGTGGGTATCAGTTCCCCCCTCCCACTGGTGGAGAGGACTTGAGGGCCAAGCCAGAGAAAAGGAGACAGCGACCTTTCTCCTCGCTCCTCCTCCATCAGAGCATGTGTTAATTTACATCAGCCTTTCCCAACCAGTGTGCCTCCAGATGTTGTTGGACCACAACTCCCATCAGCCTCAGCCAGCATTGCCAATGGTCAGGAAGATGGGAGTTGTGGTCCAACAATATCTGGAGGCACACTGGTTGGGAAAGGCTGATTTACATGAATGGAGTTTAATCAGTTGAATTGTCTCACCCTATTTTGAGAGATCCCCAGGAATACTAGACTCAAAAGCTTGACTTTGCCTATAGCTACAGCCACTTGCAGTCTGTTCCTGTGTTCTGATTCTTCAGGAACTCAGCTACTTTCGTAAAGACTGAGCTCCTGAGTTTGGCTTTGATGCCACACTGGCTATCTCCATTTTAGATTCCACAAAAACAAACTTGTCCATACCACACATTTAGGGAAGGGCAGAGAGAAAATAAACACTATAGGGTGAATGTAACTCCTCTCTTTGGGAATGGATGAGTTCTCAGAACAACAACCCTGCAAGGTAACTTTAGTGTGTGTTGCCCATACTGCAAGGGAGCCAGCGAAGGCTGGAGAGAGTGGTTGAGGCTGCAATCCTAAACATACTGATTTCGGAGTAAGTCCCACGGAGAACACACTGGGGCTGTATTCAATGCTAGTCCTACTCAGAGTAGACCCATGGAAATTAATAACCATAACTAACTTAGGTTCATTAATTTCAATGGGTCTATTCTGATACAGCCCAGTGGGACTTCTCAGTAACTATGCACTGGACTAAACTGTTAGGACCATTCCCAAGACTTGCAGGCAGGCAGGTTAGGTGAACATTCCACTCGGAAGGCTGCAATTTTTATCTGGCTGGGAGTATACCCCCTTTAACTCAGGAAGGCTTACTTCTGACTCTTGAGTATACGTGTGTCTGCAAGGCTACAAAATCCTTTGCATCCCTGTACATGTGGAATGTACCTGTCCTTTGCATGTGGGATTCTCTTCCTAATGAGTTGCGCCCGGTGCCATCATTAACCTCCCTTTCCCAAGCATTTTGTTTTGCTACTGAAGATTTTGCTGTTCTTTTACTGCGCTTGTTCTATAGGTTTTGTATGGTTTTTATG
Organism: Rhineura floridana; assembly: GCF_030035675.1. NCBI lineage: Eukaryota > Metazoa > Chordata > Lepidosauria > Squamata > Rhineuridae > Rhineura > Rhineura floridana. The sequence continues at coordinate 15,027,681 of NC_084487.1, read as the reverse complement.
ACAATATAGTCCTGTTTTATGTTGTATTTCATGTTTTTAAAGCTTTGGAAGTCGCTTAGAAACTTTTCATATAGCAAGCGACTAATAAATTGAGCAATTAACAATATTGATACATATTACTTACTAGGGAGGAAACTCTAGTGAACACAGTGGGACGTACTTCCGACTGAACGTGCATCGGATTGCAAAAAAGATAAAACATGAACTGATGGAAATCAGCGGACGCGTACTACTCTAACTTTCTATCTCTACCCTCCCAGGGCCTTTCCTGAGATCGTGCGCCGGCGCACTAAGAGCTTCTGAGCAACAGGCGACCCCACGGGTCTTTTCAATCTGCGCAGGCGCAGTTAGACGTTCACTACCCTCTGCCTCTCCGAACAGCTGGGCAGGCAAGCCATGGACTGAAAAGGTACGGAAATATTGCCTCAAGTTTCTGTATAGGTTGGCTGCTTGACAGGGACGCAGGATTTGTGCTGTCTCATTTGTTCCTAGACTCAGAGGTTTCTTGCCGTATTCGTGTCTCATAAGAACATAAGAACATAAGAAGAGCCTGCTGGATCAGGCCAGTGGCCCATCTAGTCCAGCATCCTGTTCTCACAGTGGCCAACCAGGTGCCTGGGGGAAGCCCACAAGCAGGACCCGAGTGCAAGAACACTCTCCCCTCCTGAGGCTTCCGGCAACTGGTTTTCAGAAGCATGCTGCCTCTGACTAGGGTGGCAGAGCACAGCCATCACGGCTAGTAGCCATTGATAGCCCTGTCCTCCATGAATTTGTCTAATCTTCTTTTAAAGCCGTCCAAGCTGGTGGCCATTACTGCATCTTGTTGGAGCAAATTCCATAGTTTGACTATGCGCTGAGTAAAGAAGTACTTCCTTTTGTCTGTCCTGAATCTTCCAACATTCAGCTTCTTTGAATGTCCACGAGTTCTAGTATTATGAGAGAGGGAGAAGAACTTTTCTCTATCCACTTTCTCAATGCCATGCATAATTTCATACACTTCTATCATGTCTCCTCTGACCCGCCTTTTCTCTAAACTAAAAAGCCCCAAATGCTGCAACCTTTCCTCGTAAGGGAGTCGCTCCATCCCCTTGATCATTCTGGTTGCCCTCTTCTGAACCTTTTCCAACTCTATAATATCCTTTTTGAGATGAGGTGACCAGAACTGTACACAGTATTCCAAATGCGGCCGCACCATAGATTTATACAACGGCATTATGATATCGGCTGTTTTATTTTCAATACCTTTCCTAATTATCGCTAGCATGGAATTTGCCTTTTTCACAGCTGCCACACACTGGGTCGACATTTTCATCGTGCTGTCCACTACAACCCCGAGGTCTCTCTCCTGGTCGGTCACCGCCAGTTCAGACCCCATGAGCGTATATGTGAAATTCAGATTTTTTGCTCCGATATGCATAATTTTACACTTGTTTATATTGAATTGCATTTGCCATTTTTCCGCCCATTCACTCAGTTTGGAGAGGTCTTTTTGGAGCTCTTCGCAATCCCTTTTTGTTTTAACAAGCCTGAACAATTTAGTGTCATCAGCAAACTTGGCCACTTCACTGCTCACTCCTAATTCTAGGTCATTAATGAACAAGTTGAAAAGTACAGGTCCCAATACTGATCCTTGAGGGACTCCACTTTCTACAGCCCTCCATTGGGAGAACTGTCCGTTGATTCCTACTCTCTGCTTTCTGCTTCTTAACCAATTTCTTGTCCACAAGAGGACCTCTCCTCTTATTCCATGACTGCTAAGCTTCCTCAGAAGCCTTTGGTGAGGTACCTTGTCAAACGCTTTTTGAAAGTCTAAGTACACTATGTCCACTGGATCACCTCTATCTATATGCTTGTTGACACTCTCAAAGAATTCTAATAGGTTACTGAGACAGGACTTTCCCTTGCAGAAGCCATGGTGGCTCTGCTTCAGCAAGGCTTGTTCTTCTATGTGCTTAGTTAATCTAGCTTTAATAATACTTTCTACCAGTTTTCCAGGGACAGAAGTTAAGCTAACTGGCCTGTAATTTCCGGGATCCCCTCTGGATCCCTTTTTGAAGATTGGCGTTACATTTGCCACTTTCCAGTCCTCAGGCACGGAGGAGGACCCAAAGGACAAGTTACATATTTTAGTTAGCAGATCAGCAATTTCACTTTTGAGTTCTTTGAGAACTCTGGGGTGGATGCCATCCGGGCCCGGTGATTTGTCAGTTTTTATATTGTCCATTAAGCTTAGGACTTCCTCTCTCGTTACCACTATTTGTCTCGGTTCTCAGAATCCCTTCCTGCAAATGTTAGTTCAGGTTCAGGGATCTGCCCTATATCTTCCACTGTGAAGACAGATGCAAAGAATTCATTTAGCTTCTCTGCAATCCCCTTATCGTTCTTTAGTACACCTTTGACTCCCTTATCATCCAAGGGTCCAATTGTCTCCCTAGATGGTCTCCTGCTTTGAATGTATTTATAGAATTTTTTGTTGTTGGTTTTTATGTTCTTAGCAATGTGCTCCTCAAATTCTTTTTTAGCCTCCCTTATTGTCTTCTTGCATTTCTTTTGCCAGAGTTTGTGTTCTTTTTTATTTTCTTCATTCGGACAAGACTTCCATTTTTTGAAGGAAGACTTTTTGCCTCTAAGAGCTTCCTTGACTTTGCTCGTTAACCATGCTGGCATCTTCTTGGCCCTGGCAGTACCTTTTCTGATCTGCGGTATGCACTCCAGTTGAGCTTCTAATATAGTGTTTTTAAACAACTTCCAAGCATTTTCGAGTGATGTGACCCTCTGGACTTTGTTTTTCAGCTTTCTTTTTACCAATCCCCTCATTTTTGTGAAGTTTCCTCTTTTGAAGTCAAATGTGACCGTGTTGGATTTTCTTGGCAATTGGCCAGTTACATGTATGTTTAATTTAATAGCACTGTGGTCACTGCTCCCAATCGGTTCAACAACACTTACATCTTGCACCAGGTCCCGGTCCCCACTGAGGATTAAGTCCAGGGTTGCCGTCCCTCTGGTCGGTTCCATGACCAACTGGTCTAGGGAATAGTCATTTAGAATATCTAGAAACTTTGCTTCTTTGTCATGAGTGGAACACATATGCAGCCAGTCTATGTCCGGGTAGTTGAAGTCACCCATTACTACCACATCTCCCTAGAAGTTATGGCGAGGACAGTTGATCTTATGTAGGTTTCTACCTTGACAGTGTGCAAAAGTGTTCTTGTACCTTTAAGAGATGGGGGGGTGCTTGCCAAAATTCTCTGCTTTTAACAGTGTAGGCACCCTGCCCTTCTGTTGCATTTGCACTAGGAGTCTTGGACCCCATAGTTTTTTGGAAGCAAGGTCCCAGCAGGGTCCCTATGTCTCCAGCGTCCTACAAGCCAATCAGCATGAAATGGTTGTGTATTAGCAGCTGTGAAGAGTCTTCTAACATGCTTCCTTGCCCTTTCCTACAGATTGGAGCCAATCAAAGTGAAAGGAGGTGAGCCAGCCACTGAGAAGACTCTTCTCAGTAGCTAACACTCTGCCCTCTCAAGCTTACTGGCTCCTAGGAACATCTGTTGTTGTGGGAGAAGGCATTAACAAGTATCTCATTCTCAACCCAACACCAAAAAAGGGGTGTGGTTGTGACTGTTGTGAAGGGACTCTGAACTTCAGAATTTGCCACTACACTACTGATTTGCACCCTATTTTGACTGCTCCTACCCCAAAAGTACAGTGTTGCTAATTTATGGAATTGTGGTTCCTCATCCACTCACATTTTATCCTTACAACAACCCTGTGAGGTAGATGGGGCTGGGAGATAATTACTGGCCTAAGGTCACCCGGTGAAGCTTCATGACTGAGTGGGGATTTGAAACTGGGTCTTCCCAGCCAGGCACTCGGATCCTTACACCACAATAGTTCTTAGCTCCATGCAGTGAACATCTTCAGCTACTGCCTTCTGCAGATGAAAAGCCCCAGTGAAAGGCACAGGAGCAGGCTTATGCTGAGGGCCAGTCTGGTGTTTTGTTTTGTTTTACTTCAGATGAGCTACAGGTGTTTCTTAATATGCCACATGGACATACTTCATATATTATTATTATTATTATTATTATTATATTGAAATATATAACACCCCTTTTTTTGCTTTAGAAGCACCCAGAGCAGCTTGCAACAAAACAAAATGTACAATTAAACAAAATACAAAAAAGTGCAGACTCTGTCATTTCAAATACAGATTTACATATTTGAATTCATGTCCTTTTCTTACTGTGGATTAAGTAATCCAAAATAATTTCCACTCCCTTTAGTGCTAAAATGGACAAGAACTCTATTTGGCCTGGAATGATGGAGCGCGGGGTGAACTCTGACCTTTCTCAACCTTGATCTATTCCTTTAGGTGGTTTATTTCAAGTATAGTTAGGAGCTCAGGATAGGCAAGATTAAATCAATATTTGATAATTTCATAAATTATCAAGGCATTATCAGAATTACTCTGTGCCTGCCTAACCTTAGCTGTAACAAGCAAGGACAAGTTTTGTTTTGTTTTTAAACTGTTTTGCAATGCTTCAGTGAAATTATCCATTTTGGATTTGGATCTATGCCTGGGGTTGGAGTACAACAGGTGTTGCCGCCAGCCTTTCTAGCTTTGTGGGACCTGAGAGTAAACCCCTTTGAACCTAGTAGGAATTATGACTGAGTAGATATGTATAGGATTGCACTGTAAGACCCCTCTGCACTAAACATTTAAAGCACCACTATACCCCTTCAAACAGTCATGACTTCCCCCAAAGAATCCTGGGAACTGTAGTTTGTGAAGGATGCTGAGAGTTGCTGGAAGACTCCTATTCCCCCTCACAGAGCCACGATTCCAAGAGTTCCTTAGCAAGAGGAATTTATTGTTAAACCGCTCTGGGAGTTGTAGCTCTGTGAGGGAAATAGTAGTCCCCACAACGTATCCGGAAAACTTCTGAGGCATTCTGAAGCCTGCTGTGGTGGTAGTGGCAGCATGCATGTGTGTTAAAAATAACATTCTTTTCTAAATACGTTTATTGTTTTGTGTTAACCCCAGTAAAAAATTAAATACTGAAATCTTAAGATGAAAATAAGTAGGTTGTGCTCTTGCACTCAGGTCCTGCTTGCCGGCTTCCCATAGGCATATGGTTGGTCCCTGTGAGAACAAGATGGTGGACTAGATGGGCCATTGGCCTGATCCAGTAGAGGTCATCTTATGTTAACTGATACACAGTATAACAACAGTGGTTGTGTTAGGGTTTGCACAACATCTTTTGCAAGTGCAAACACCCATTGGATTCAGCTGTTGTGCTATTCTAAGAACAAGTTTTTTGCTAGCGGAATAGCTGTTGTGTGAGCAGGCTACCACAATTGGATATATCGCCCATAAAATTGAAGGAAATTAATTGAATCTTTAAGTAGGCACAGCAAGCGATTTGTCAGCATATGAAGGCTCATCTGGCCCTTCTGGTGGTTCCCCACACCCCTGAGATCCATTTGGCCTCCGCCAAGGGCCAAGCCTTTGGTGTGGTGGGCCTTACCCTGTGGAAGTCCTTACCACTAGAGGCTTGGCAGGAACCCTCCTTCTTTTAGACATCATCTGAAAACAGTTTTTAGGCAGGCCTTCACAATATGAATTTCTTTTTTAACCAGCTAGTATCTCCCAATGTTTTATTGAAGTTTTTAATTTATGGATGTATTTAATGATTATATTTGTGTGTTGTATACCGCCTTGTTGTATTTTATGAAAGTGCAGGTTATAAATAAAGTAAGTAAATAAGGATCAGGAACTGTCCTAAGGCAGACTTCATTATGCAGCTATGTGATTATATGAAATGATTGTTCTTCAGGTAAATACCAAAACACATGAATAAGGCAGAAATGTACATGAACTTTGAACATGGCCAATTCTTTAAGATATGAAGTGCTGAATCTTTACAAAAATGTAAGTTCTAAGGAGCGCAACCCAAATACAAACAAAACACTTTGCCTGCATTCTGCATACCGTGTAACACTCAATTTTCTTTTTCTTATTTTGTGTGTCTTGAAGCTACTGTATCTCGGAAAGGAATACCCCAAAGGGGCCAGCTACTTTCGGTCCCGACTGAAGACAGCTTTCTTAAAAAACAAGGATGTGAAGGACCCTGAAAAAATCAAAGAACTCATTGCCAGAGGGGAGTTTGTAATGAAAGAGCTGGAGGCTTTATACTTCCTCAGAAAATACCGAGCTCTGAAACAGCGTTACTATGAAGACGATGACAAGTGATCTATAGTGCAGTCTGAAATGTTTGCACAGGTGATAGGTAAAGTGTGGGTGACTAATCTACAATAAAAAAAACTTGCTTATTGAATGAAAGTATCTTAAAAAAACAACAACCAGCAACTCTTGCTGTGGTGCTTGTTTCATGGCTGTTTTAGGGAGTGGGGAACAGGAATGTAAACCAGCATTCCACATTTCAGGGAAGCCTTCACACTTACTTCTCCCCCTGCAGACATTTCCACTCAGACAGGGCTACTCAGTGCAGCCATGCTCATGCATGGTTGAGCACCAGACCATAGAACATCACAAAAGAGGGTTTAGCTGTACACATTGGGTTGCCATTGTTACAAGCCTACAGGGGCATATCAAAGGCATGCATTTAAAAGGCAGGTGGGGATGGCTTCTTTTTTTGTCTGTGCTAGTAACGTTTCTAGTTATAAGGCACTTGCTGGTACAATGCACTACTTTTGCAATTTAATCTTGAGCAAGCCGTTTGCTAAGTGAATCTTGCACCCCCCAAACACCCAAAATGGTCTGTTACTCTCACGGGAAGGTGGGCAAGAATGAAAAAAGTAGCATCTGAAGCAAGGAAATGTATGAACTGGGAAGAGCAGGAGTGCTGAGGTTTGGCTGGGATTTAAAAGCAGTCATGCCTCAGTTAATGACTCCTCCAGCAGAGAAGCTCCTTTTAACAAAGGCTTTTTTAAAGGTGAAACTGACTAGTTTTTCTTTGCTATGGGTAAACTTTCAACCCTGTGCCTCTGGTTTAGGTTGAAACTGACAACCCTGTGTCTTTGCTTTGCATTAGATATCTCTTGCTTTCCCCAGGGCTGAGGAGGGAAAGATCCAATACTATTCAGGAGGGGGAGGGGAGGGGGTGGGTGCCAAATAGGCCCCCCTTAAAGCTCCTGTTGAAGCTGTCCCCACCATCTATGAGCAGGTGTGGGAACCTATCCCTATTCTTTCCATATTATTCCTACCTCTGGTACCAAAGTTTCTGTTAAAGAAGTAATGTCCAGGAACACATCTACTTTGTTAACTGGGGTATTACTCTAGTTCTGTAATGCAATCCTATGCATTTATACTCAGAAGCCAGTCCAGCTGAATCCAGATGTGTATATAAGGGGCTTAAAAGAAAAAGGATGAGGAACAACATGGGCTGGTTGTGGTTATGCTGAAGAAAATTCCACAACCCATGCCAAGCAAATGTGGATTCTATACCTAAGATATATTTGCTTATGTTTTCAACTCACAAAAAAAGAGGAACCACTTTTTTAAAAGACTGTAAGGCAAGGGGTAAAGGAGCTGTGACCCTCCTGATGGAAGCTGGAAAACAATATCTAGAGGGCCACAGGTTGCCCACCTCTGCTATAAGCAATTGTCCCAGGGTACGGTCTAAAGCAGTGTTTTCCAACCTGTGGGCTGTGACCCGCCAAGCCTGTGCAATGGGCCATGGGCTTTATAAGTAAACCCAAAACAGTTATTGCTTACAATCATGAATACCCTGTAAAAGTTTTTGTTTTTTGCATGTTATAATGCTTTGTTGACACTTGTAACTGAACCTCGGAAAGGCTCGAGTCTTATGTTTTGTCTGCTCTCTGGCAGTTGGCGGCAGAGTAAACCTGAGGTCCAAAGTTCATGTGACAAATAAATCGAGGGGTCACCACACCAAGTAGATTTGGACTTGTAGGTCACCATATCAAAAAAGGTTGGGAACCACCGGTCCAAAGGCAAATGAGGCCACCACCTTGACGTTGGTCAGTGACTGCCTGGGAGCCACATGTACTCTGTCTTGGGTTCCATGATGGAAGAAAAGCAGGGTATGAATGTAAGAAGATAAATTCTGTTTTGAGAAAAAGTGCAGAAACACATGAACTTTTTTTATTAATTACAACCAGAGCAGTATTGTTTGTGACGAACTTTTAACAGATTTCATATCACTTCACAGCACATGCTGCTAATAAAACATCTGTAAGGGTTTAAATGAACAATGGTCATTCTTCAAATGTTAATAATCTGTGACTAACATTTTGAGATCACAGGACTGAAATAAGACCAGGGGAGGGGGGGGTCCCGCCCAAAAAGTCAATCAACTGGGGGTCCTGCCCAAACAGGTCAATCAACTGAGTCACATTACATACATTCTTCCTCAGAAAAAACAAAAAGCACAATGTAAAAAACATGTATTTTTAGTTGGTACTATAGAAAAATAGTTAAAATGCATTCTAGTAAACACGCTGCATTTTAAGAAATAGTCCTAGTAAGAGATTTGGCACTCAAGAGATTGGGGGGAACACTTATTTTCAACAACAACAGAAAGACAGTGGAATGAAATTAAGTTATTAAGCAGGTTTAGGAAACCGCACACCAAATAACTGGTTCATTCTGACATAGGCCTCTGCAAGACAAAACAAAGCCAACGCCATGGGCACTTCAGTGCTTTTGTTAATTTCTCCCTATGTAGATTTTATAGACATGCTCTTTCCATTATGGGTTATCTTTTCTTCTTAGTCTTTTGAAGGAAATGGGTATTGCTTACTTCAGTGGTTCCCAAACTGTTTTCCCCATTGGACCACTTGAAAACTGCTGTGGGTCTTGGCGGACAACTTAAATGATTTTTCTGCCTATTGTAGCAATTACAGTGCGCTGTGCTACATTGCTGTCTGAGTTGTTATTGCAATTTTATTTCTCAAATATTGCATTTTATTGAAAAACAATTTGAATTCCATAGAACTCAAATTGTAATACAATAAAATGCAATATAAGAAATAAAAGCAGCATTAAAAAAATCAAGATGAATATTCAGTGCAATGGATGTGCTGTCTTCAACCACAGGTCCACGGACACTGTGGACCACAATTTGGGAACCTCTGGCTTAATCTATACTGCAGACCCAACTCTGAAGCATAGAAATGGATCAGCCAGCCAGTATTTGCTATTTAAGCTAGGTTTCTATATTCCAGCTTTTGGTATAAAGAAATCACCAGGAGGTGAGTTTTACCTAATAGTTTCATATGCTCGGAAAAATTTGCCTACTAGTGACATTTCCACCTCAAATTGCATCAGGAAATGGGGACAGAATCCAGCTGGAGGCAAACTATTATACTGTTTTATACAGTCTGCAGAACTTGTCACCCACTTAACACAACCCAGCAGCCATATATGATGCCATTTTATAAGTGTCCTCCTTATGTTGCTTTCATAGTCTGAAGAAACGGAGTTATCCAGCACTTGGCCTGCCACAATCCACATAAGCGCAAGGCTGTATTAGACTTCTGGGCAGAAATTGTTTAGGTGCTGTGGAATGTGATCTGAATAAACTTAATTGGGAATTTGTAACATTTCGCAAATAAAATGCAGTATTTTGTAGTGAATTGTTCACCAAAAAAAATGGGGGAAGGAAACAATAAAGTAAGGCTAAAATGAATGCTTACATTGCTCATAGTCCAGTGCAGGTGTATAGTCATCTGGGGTCTCAGAGGGTCTTAGACCCCCTACTTTTTTTAGGAGCAGGGTCCCTATGTCTCCAGCATCCTACGAGCCAATCAGCATGAAAGAGGAGTGTGTTAGCCACTGAGAAGAGTCTAACATGCTTCCTTGTCCTATCCTGCTGATTGGAGCCAATCAGAATGAAAGGAGGTGAGTCAGCCACTGAGAAGACTCTTCCCAGTAGTTAACACTCTCCTCTTTCATGCTTATTGGCTCCTAGGGATGTCTATTGTTGTGGGAGAAAGCATTAACAAGGATCCCATTCTCAACCCAACAACAACAAAAGGGGAGCGCGGCTGTGACTAACAGGAAGGGACGCTGCACTTCTGAATGCTATCATACTACTGGTCCATTGAAATGGCAAGCGACCTGCTACGTGGAAAAATGTGGTATTTGTTTTTACTCGTAGCAAATGTTCATGTTTTAACTGCCCTGTGTTCAACAGAATTAAATCAACACCTAAGCAAAAAAGCACCCTAAGCCTATGTATTTGGACTGCAGTCACTTGCACCAGTGCAACTATAGGATTTTGGAAAGTGATAGTACAACGGCTGATACCACCATTCCAAGAACTTATTTTAACAACCTCCTCCTGCAATCACAGAAACATTTGCTGGTATTGTCAGTGCAGGATCATACATGGACCTGATCTGTTGGGAGGTTTTTTCTGGTATAATCTTGCCATCCAGATGAAGGTCAAATCCGTACCATACATTTAAAGGCTTCCCCCAAAGAATCCTGGGGACTGGTGACCTTAGTATATAGAGCTACAATTCAAAGCACCCTTAACAAACTACATTTCCCAGGATTCTTTGTTAAGGTGCTGGCTTTTCCCAAACTAGAGTTCCCAAGATTCTTTGGGAAATGGGCTTTAAACGATGGTGTGGATGTGGCTTAAGTAGACTACTGGCTGCCTGCACCAAATAATAGGCTTACATGCAAAGCCTGTTGAAGTCACTTCTTAATTAGCTGGCTTGGGAGTCACTCTTTCATAGCTGGGAGACAGAGAGAGGCCAGCAACATACTCAACGAGTCAACTTTTACACAACAGCATTACCAGTAGGCAAAGTTTTGGGGGAAAATAAGGGAGCACCTGAGGATGGATTCTCACATACATTTTTGATATGGTCTCTTGCACACTGGGAACAATTCACATTACAGAAGAGCCTAACAGTGGCCCCATTTTGGAGACGGACCAGGATGGACCAGGGCTGAGATCTAACCCCGTGGAGTCCCTCCTTTCAAGGGAATGCTTTGCACATAAAAATGCTAGGATTTTTTCAACACATTACAAATGACTGAGAGATAAGGCCTTAGCCAGACTGCATCCATCTAAATTATTACAGAAATGAAAACTGAGTTTCGGTGTTAGGCAAGAAGTACTGAGAGAAAAATATCTGTGTTATGATTCAGCCGCAAGAAACCATGACCAGCCTTAAGATTTTTTTCTTCTTCAAACGGCAGACTAAAGTGACACAGCACCATCTGGCTTGGCCTTCAGATGATGTCTCCCCATCCTCCCAAAGGAAAACACAACCTATGAAATGGCCTTTGGCTTCAGCAGCTAAAAACTGAACGATAAAAGGCTCCCTCCTCATACCAAAATGGGTGTCAAGATATATTTGCCCACTTTCCACGCAATGCTGAGCTGAACTATGGCTTAGCATGAACAAGCTGGTGTGCTTGTGCAGAGTTAGAAAATCGCGGCTGCTTTGGTCCTCCCTCTTGCTGCTATACTGGGAGCTAAGCTATGGTTTGGCTTGGTGTTATATCTGATCTCAGGTTCATGGTTTGTGTTGCTCAAAAAAAAAGCTGTAACCAAGGTTTGTTCTTTGTTTACCACTCATGGTTTGTTTCATCCAAAAAACAACTTTGGATGTAACTCTAAGCCAAACCATGGCTAAAGTCCCAGCAGTGTGGCAGCAGCAAAGGCGGAACAGAACAGATGCTATTTTCTAACTATGCACCAGCACGCTTACTCATTCACACTTAGCCATGGTTTGGCTTGCATTACACGCAAACAAGGTCACTGAATGGGACTGAAGGATGAAAGGAGTAAGCAAGTACTGGTCTAGAATGGATAAAGAATATAATAAGGAATTCTTAGAAGAATTTGTGTGATGCTGGGCCATCAAGGCTGACAAGCATTTAGGGAAATGAATGGCAGAGTCTGCAGGGAATCTTCCCAAGCATGTCCCACTGAAATTAATGAACCTCCACAAGGGCCAAAACACAACGTAAAAAAGTAGAAGCCAGCACCAAACTAAATATTACCCAATATATAATTTAAAAAAAATAGCAACAGCAGCAGGAGCTTCTGGAAACATTGATAAAATACAATATATGTTAAAAAGCAAAAGTAAACACGGCTTTGCAGCACAATTGTAGTTGCCAAACTGTGAGATAAAATGGCTTCTAAATGCAGTTACACAATACAGTACATATCAAAAGGCAAAATAAAATGTGACTAAACAGCCTGTTTGCAGTTGCCAAACATGTTTCGACCATATGGTCTTCTTTAGAGGCACATATTGAAAGCTAGATTAACTGCTTCAGAGTGGATCCAGAGTCCATAGTATTCTCAGGCTTGTTTACAACTGGGTGTATGCTCTTGGAAAAAAATCAAATTGCAAGATTATGTTATTTTTGGATCTTAGTTGCATCACCCCCTTTTAAACCAGCTCAGTTGTTAATACGCCTGAGATAACTGACCTAGTTCACATATCACGCTTAAGCAAAAATGTGGCCAGGCACACATGTGTGGGCTCCCGCAGAGGAGCTCACAACCACTTTGCTCCTCCCTGGCCCTTTTTACCTCTGCGTGGAGCTAAACCAAGGCTTGGCTTAGCATGTTGTCCGAACTCAGGCTCATCTGTAACCCTTTCATTTACCTTTGTATGTGTGTCACTGAAAAAGACCGTATGGTAAAAGCATGTTTGGCATCTCCAAACAGGCCACTTAGTCAAGGAGGAACAAAGTTCCCGCAAGCCCTTCTCCAGGCTCCCATGCCTTCACACTAAACCAAGGTTTGGCTTAGTGTGATGCGCAAACCAGGCCACTCTACTTTGGACCCAATCTGAAGCAGTAAATGTAATAGGGATAAATGCAATGTTCTACACCTAGGAAAAAGAAACCAAATGCACAGTTATAGGGAATACTTGGCTCAGCAATCCTACATGCAAGACGGATTTTGGAATTATTGTTGATCACAAGTTGAATATGAGCCAACAGTGCAATGTGGCTGCAAAAAAGGCAAATGCTATTTTAGGCTACATTCACAGAAGTATAGTTTCCAAATCATGTGACGTATTTTTCCCTTTGTTTGGCACTTGGACACTGCACTTTGAGAATGATGCAGATGAACTGGAACAGGTTCAGAAGAGGGCAACAAGGATATCAGGGGACAGGAAACAAAGCCCCATGAAGAGAGACTGAAAGAACTGGGCAAGTTTAACTTTGAGAAGAGAAGACTGAGGAGAGATATGATAGCATTCTTCAAGTACTTGAAAGGTTGTCACACAGAGGAGGGCCAGGATCTCTTCTCAATTGTCCCAGAGTGCAGGGCATGCAATAATGGGTTCAAGTTGCAGGAAGGCAGATTTTGACTGAACATCAGAAAACGCTTCCTCACTGTTAGAGCGGTATGACAATGGAACCAATTACCTTGGGAGGTGGTGGGATCTCCAACACTGGAGGCATTCAAGAGGCAGTTGGACAGCCACTTGTCAGGTATGCTTTAATTTGGATTCCTGCATTGAGTCGGGGGTTGGACTCGATGGCCTCATAGGCCCCTTCCACTATTCTATGATTCTACCTTTTGATGTATACCACTGCTCAAAATGAACTTGGCAACTGAAAATGTGTCTTTTGTAACAGGCTGTTTATAGTCTCTTTATTCTGTCTTTCAGTACACACTGTAACTTGTTGCTGCTTTTAGAAGCCTTTTTTATTGCACTTTTCCATCTTACAGGTAGTAACAAGTACCAGTATCTGTCATTTGGCATCTCCAAGTGCTGTTCCTCTGCATAAAGCTGTTAAAGCTCCACTTACTTTTACCTTTTTATCACACAAATTAAAATACTTTTACCTTTTTAATATATATATATTAAAATATAATGTATTCTATAACTGTGCCCAGAAGTTGTCGTATTATTGCTGGTTTTTGTGAATAGTTATATATTAACTAAAATTTACAATTTGGTGGTCCTGACATTTTACATTGCACCTGGGTGCCAAGTGGTCAGGAATTGTTCTTCTAAGTTTGGTTCAGGTTACCTGCACAAAAGCACCACACTCCTTCCCTCCAAGGAGCAAAAGATGTCATAGATAGTTCTTTTCCCATGTTATCTTCACAAAAAGCCTCTGAAGTCAGTGAGGCCGAGAGTGAATGGCCTAAGGTCACCCAGAGAGCTTCATAACTGACTGGGGATTTGAACCCTGGCTCCCAGATCCTAGTCCAGCAGTCTAACCCCTATACCACACTAGCTCTTATTCCAATTAGCTTTGTATAAGAGATGTTTTCCTAACTGGATTAACTACCTACCTATTCACCCACCCAATAACCCCTATTGCAAACAACCAATCATTGTAGTGGTAAATAGTAGTTTATTACAGCAAACCACTCCAATGTGAAATTTGGCATTTTCTTTCTTTCCTTTTTTTTTTACATTTTCATTTTTAATAAAAAAAATAGTTACTTTAAGAATGACCTGTGACAAACTGCTACAAGGCAGTGGGAGGGGACTTGTCTCTATGAAAAGTCTGCACTTTTTTACATTCATTCAAGTTGATTGGAAATACTATACGAAAAGGTGCCTGAAAGCAGAAATTATATCTAAGGAAGGCTTTAAAAGGCTTCTGGTATATCAATATTGCAGTCAGCAGAACCAAAACTACTTGTTTTTTTAAGCATCTCGGAAAACCAGGATCACTTGTGCTGACCAGTCCTTTTAACCAAACCACGTCACAAACACAGTAAGCAGAAATTAAGCTGGAGAGATCAGGATGTTACCTTTTATACCAGGGATGGGAAACTGTGGCCCCCTATACGTTAGAACTACAGCTCCCATCATCCCTGATAATTGGCCGCCCTTGCTAGGGCTGATGGGAGCTGGAGTCCAGCAACACCTGGAGAATACCATGTTGGCTATCCCTATACTAAAATTACAGAAGGCCTGTGCCTGCATCCATCTCAGCTGGCTCTAGCATCTCACATCGGAAAAAGGCCTCCCCTCCCACCCCCTCCCCACAACCACAATCTCCCCCTAAACTCTAATGATGGTCCTGAGTTCTTGGTGCTTACACCCCTACAGGGCACACACAGCTGTGGCCCTAACAATTTCCCAGCTCCCTTCGTGTGGCAACTTGGGACACCCTCCCTTTCTCCTGCCCTGCAGCAGGCCGCTGGTAGTCCTCAGAACCAGCCTGCTTCCTCTCAGGTGTCTGCAGTTGGGCCTTTTATGGTGTCTCAACAGCCCACGGCCCCTCCGCTCCTTGGTTCCCACTTGCTTGGGAAGCCCCTGGTCCTGTGAATCACCCGGGTCTCATGAGTGCTGCACTTCAAAGGGATCGCATAAGATCTCTGCTATCTCTTGGTACGGTGGCACAACCACTGCTGTCTGCTCTTGTAGCCCGCTACCCGGTTGTATACAACTCAAATGGGATCCCTCCTCATTCTTCCCCAGCTTCTGACCTAGTAGAGTGACGTCTGTGGGTGGAGAGTGCCCCACTGCACAGGGGAAGGAGTTCCGCCATAAGCATCAAGTCCTCCATTCAGCCTTCCTGCTCTTGGCTGAAGGGAGTGTGCAGCCGTGCTGTGCTCCCCCACCCCTCTACCCCGGAGAAAAGATTTACCAGGCAGGGGTAAATCTAGCAGTAAGGCTGGTCCTCTAAAGAACAGACAAATCACAATTTTCTAAGAAAAATAAAGATTGGGGGGGGGAACCAGAAACATTAGCAGGTTTTGCATGCACCAAAATACCCCTGAAGGAAAAAGCTTCCAGGTATTTTTGATTTTTCACAGGCATTGCTAGGTTCAAGCACCAACACTCAGGGGTTACTGGCACTTCAAGAGGAATGGTTTCCACTGTCACTTAAAAGCAAACATCCAGAAGAGGCAGCTAATGGGTTCAGAGAGCAGGGAGGACATTTGCTTTTTGAAAAAGTAATGCTAAAATCATGTATGCTAATAATTTAGTGTAATGGTACAAAAATGAATCACGTTTACTGACGTACACTTTAAGGAGAAAAGGTAAATTGCATTTACATAATTATACACTTTGTCTTTGACTTCTTTTTCTTCTTTTTGCCATCTTTGCTCATCTTCTCTTTATGTTTTCGGATTTCCCGAACTAGCGTGTAGAAGGCATCGTCAACACCCTGCAAAGAAATGCCACACTTGTAACACCACATGACACGTCTTTACTTAAAACAAGCTGGATTCTTTTTTTTAAATGCTACTAGCAAGCTCACTGCGCAGTTTCATCAGGCAATCTTCTTTCAAAAGCTACGAGATCATGTTTGTTACTTCTGCTATTTGAGCATGCAGCCTATTTGCCATTCTTCTCATTGCATTTGTTTTCTGAAGAACGCAGAAAGGAAGCATTCATTTTACATTCAGTGATCAGGAGATGATGCTTGCCCAACTGGCTTGCTTCTCTCTGTGGATTTAAGCAGCCAAATATAGCTCTTCTCACTTAGGACTAAGAAGATCACTGCATGATTTCCTGTGGGCTTTTGAGGGGGCTGGGGAATTACTATGCAGTTTTGAAAGGCCTCAAATCAATTTTTAAGAACCTATTTTAAGAACCTGCGCCTCTCCCTCTCTCCCATATTTTCTACCTAATTTGGGACTCAGAGGGTTCAAAGTGATTACTGTGTTGAAATAATTAATGAGAACATCACTCACACAAACTGCTAAGTAGCTGGTGCAGATTGTGTGTAAAATTAGGAGTATTTTTTCAGTTTTGCTTAATAAAATAATTTTAATGATTATTTTGTATTGTTTTCATGGTTTACTGTTAATTTTAGTTATCTTTTCAATGTTTTTAATTACTTGATTTTAACTGTGTTTTTACTGATAATTTTAATTCTTGTAAAGGGCTTTCTCTCTACTGAAGTAACATTTCTGAGGCAACGCATTAGCCATGGTGCGTGTGTGTACTGTTCACGTATTGTACCATCCCAGACGGATACCACCATGTTGGATTGTTTAGGCCATGCATCCAAGATGGTGGGAGGCCATTGGTTCTGTCAATGCAGACCACTGACATGTAAAGTGATCATACCACAGGTACAGAAAAAAAGCAATAGCGCCTTGGCTGGAAAGCCAAAATCACTGGTGAAACTTGCTTAAAGGGGTAAGATGATACTTTCTGTTGAGTACCACAGCTCTCTGAGACTGCACCATGAAACTTTAGTTTTTAAACACTTCCAAAGACCATCCTGTTTTTCAGATACCCCCTTCAGATGTTACTATTTCTGATATTTTTATAGGCAAAAAAAGACCTTTAAAAATGTTAAAGCAGCAATGCATTCCACAGGTCTAGCAATTTGTTGAGAACATCGCAGTAAGTCTATATTTGAACCTAGTTTTTCACTAGACAAAAAGAGAGAGAGTTGTATAGCTGGAAATGACCCTAATGATTAATTCTCGGGAGTGAAGTAGGATCCTGTATATACAAACAGCCCTACTAGCCTATTGCATCCACATTATTATTAAAGCAAGACTAAGATCTACAAAACAAAGAACATATTTAAAATAACTTCAATGGAACAAGCAAGCATATGAAAGAGTAGAGTAAAAATGTGACACACACACACCTAAAACAAAAACCTACCATCTCATCAGCCCATTCATTCTGCTAATATGTCATATTGATTGCACACACAAGATGTTTGTATTATCTACTATTATTTATTAAAATTGATTTCTCGCCATTCCTCCCAGAAAGAGCCCAAGGTGGCAAACAAAAACACTAAAAACACTCTAAAAAAGGTAAAGGTGTCCCTGCACTTGTAGAGCGAGTTGTTTCCGACTCTTAGGGTGACGTCTTGTGACATTTACTAGGCAGACCGTATACATGGGGTGGGACTGCCAGTTCCTTTCCCGGCCTTTCTTTACCCCCCAGCATATGCCGGGTACTCATTTGACCGACCACGGATGGATGGAAGGCTGAGTCGACCTCAACCCTTTACTGGAGATTCAACTTCCTCCTTCCGTTGGATTCGAACTCCGGCTGTGAGCAGAGCTTCGGCTGCGTTACCACCGCTTACCACTCTGCGCCACAGAGGATCTTTAAAAACACTCTAAAACATCTTAAAAACAGACATTAAAATATATTTTTCAAAAAGCTTTTAAAACATCTTTTTAAAAAAGCTTTAAAAACATCTTAGAAAGCAATTCCAATACAGATGCAGACTGGGATAAGGTCTCTACTTAAAAGGCTTGTTGAAAGAGGAAGGCCTTCAGTAGGTGCTGAAAAGATAACAGAGATGGCACATGTCTAATATTTAAGGGGAGGAAATTCCAAAGTGTTGGTGCCACAACCCTAAAGGTCTGTTTCTGTTGTGTGGAATGGACCTCCTGGTAAGTGGGTATCTGCAGGAGGCCCTGATCTGCAGAGAGCAGTGATTGACTGGGTATATAAGGGGTAAGACGATACTTTCTGTTAAGTACAACAGAGACTGCACCATGAAACTTTTTTAAAAAACACTTCCAAAGTCCACCCTGTTCTTCAGATTCCCCTTTCAGATGTTACCATTTCTGATGCTTCAATGGGGCAGGAAACACTTCTTCATTGTCACATTAATCTGCTACCAGGTTACTCAATCAAAACTCATAACCCAATAATCTTCTTAAAATATCCAGTTCCACTTACAACAAAGAATGGGAGAATGCCTATATGTTTGTATCATATAGGTGACATGATTTTGTATCCATGTTCCTCATGGTGTTCCTCAACCTTTATTAGCCATCCCCCCACCTGATCTTATCTCAGAAAATCTGTTAAGTTGGCTAAACCAACCTACTCATTCCGCACAATATCTGTCCTATTTATCTGACCATCCCAAGAGCCCTTCTCTCCATTCATTCCCATCTTCAGTTTCCAGAACATGGCTGACCTGATCAAGTCCACCTGCCTTCAGAGGAATGTTAATAATGCCCATCTTTCTCGGAAATAATGCCTCATCCAGCATAATTTATAATTTTAGTGGTTTATGGAGCCCAACCCTATCCAGCTTTACTCAGAAGTACTGCAAGTCTCAGCAAGTTCAATGGGCCTTAACTGGAAGAAAATATTTATTTATTATTTATTACTTGAATTTATATCCCACTTTTTCATACAAATATGCTCAAAGTGGTTTACAATAGCACAAAAATGCAAATCGCTACATCAATAACAATCATTTCAAAAACATAATAATCGTTTCAAATCATTTCAAGACATAACAATCCAACAATAACTCCAATTGATTCCCTAAACATTATTCCATTTAAAGTCATCATAAAAATAACAAAATAAGCACAAGCTAATAGACTTACAGTGCAACCCTATCCATGTCTGTTCAAAAGCAAGCCCCACTTGGTATCGAGTTGCACACTTACCTGGGAGTAAGACCCACAGAACACAATGGGGCTTACTTTTGAGTAAACAGACACATACATTTGCACTGTTCATCATCTTAGTGACATCATTTTTAAAAAGGCAAGTTACATTGAAAAATAACAGTTTACCACCATGTGTTGCTTGCATTCTTCCTCAAAAATATTATATTATGCCTCTACTGTCATCTACCCAGTGGCAAAAACTGGTTATTTTTAGAGCTGTACATACATTGAAAGTACATTGTTGCCCAACTTTTTTTAAGAATAGACGCACAACTGTACCCACTCTGGCCCTTCAATGTCTCTCTGAACAACTTCCACCCCTGAAAGTGGGCCACATGAGCTTAACATGCAGGAACAAAGAGAGGGGGCTAGGAACTATCTCGCAGTCTTTTCCCCAGCTGAAAGGCATGAGGAAGTGAGGGAAAAGAAGAGGCGTATGCTACTTACAGGAAGTAGCATAACCTAGGAGGAAAGGATCCTGGTCGCTTGAAACAACATACAGGCTGCAGCTACAGCTTTTCCACTCTTACTCAACCGGACACTGTCAGAAGAGTGAAAGGCTGTGTATCAGAGATAAGGGTGGGCTTGGGTCTCACTCTCTGGAGCCTTGAGCCTGGCTGGGAGTCCAGAGTCTGTGAGTTCAAATCCCTGCTCGTGTCTCCCACAGGGAGTGGCTCAGGGGTTACGTGCCTTGCCACCTGTGCAGCTGTGGGCAAGCTGCATAGTCCCAAGGAGCCCAGTTGCCCCCCAGCTGGCGGTTGCGGACAAGGAAGGGGCTGACTTGTGCAGCTGTGGCAAGCTGAGCAGGCCCTAGCCAACTGGGGAGGACTAGCCTCAGAGGGAGGCAATGGTAAACCCCCTCTGAATACCGCTTACCATGAAAACCCTATTCACAGGGTAGCCATAAGTCGGGATCGACTTGAAGGCAGTCCATTGGCATAGACATCATGGGAGTAACTTCATAGAGGACATGAACAGATATTTTACTCCCTACGTATGCCTGCTAGGAATGGTCTGGCAGGTTGAGAGCTTGCATTCCTCTGGGACAGGGGTAGAGAACCTTTTTCAGCTTGAGGGCAGCGTTCCTTTCCAAGCAACCTTCGGGGTGGGGCATGTGCCAGTGGTGAGCAGGGCCAGAGGCAAAAGCAGGTAGAGCAACGAAAGTGAACTTGGCGAGTTCCTTACACATGTTCACACAGCCCTCTCTATCCTCCATCCTAGCAAGCAGGAAGCCATTCAAGAGCAATTCCAGCTATGAGAAAACACGTGTGGCCTCAGGTGTGGATCGGGAGAGTCCCAAGGGCCCCCACAGCGAGGCCTGGAGGACCACATTTGGCTCTCAGGTCTGAAGTTCACCACCTCCGGTTTAGGATTAGAAATGTCCTTCTGCTACGTCAAAATACTACATGCAATGCATGCTGGATTTGTTAACCGAGTGAATCGGTGAATATTCATCTAGTAAGCACATCTTATCTATCGTAATATGATAGGCTTCAAAAGTTAAAGCAATTTATGCTTTGAATCCTGGATCGTATAACGTTAGCCTTTCCCAGAATTACTGCAGATACCACCAAGGTTGACCATGTTTTGTGAAGAAAGCAATCCATTGACTGCGGGGATTGTGTGCCATGCACATTTCAGTTTACTCCTTTCTGCATGTGGCTAAGAAAATAAAAAAGAGGAGAGCCTTTGGGTTGCACAGAAACACAAAACATGGAGGCGGCTCGTCCCATGCGGCTGCAACTATAATTAAACATTGAGAAACCAAGCAGCAAAGGATTTGCAGCCCTGTGCGAAACAGCTCCTGATGAAGTAATTTTTCAATCACTTTGCGACCACTCTGGGTCAGAAACTTCACAGCTACTTGTTAACAAATGTTAGTTACTTAGTACTGGTTGCCTCTCAGCTGATGGGCCATTTGGAGAAACACAGCAGCCATGGTGACAGAGGGCACCTCTATGCCACACTGCTACTGACAAGGATGTAGAGCAGAAAAGGCCATTAAATATCTGCCCATAGAAAGCATGCATATGTTTTTATTTTAAGACAGACGTGGAGGGAAATTTGCTGATCTGGGTCCAGATCCAGACATCCAGCCTAATAGGGACCCACTCTGTGGCCCTCCAGATGTTGCTAGGGCAGTGGCCATAGCTAAGATACCCAATGGTCATTGTCCCCATACCTGGTTAATGGACTGCCATCTCAACCAGTATTTAAAACAGGTGCGGGGAACCTTTGAACCTCCAGAAGATGCTGAACAACAACTTCCATTGCCCATAGCCATTGACCAGGCTTGCTGGGGCTGATGGGAGTTGTAGTCCAAGACATCAGGAGGGTGTCAGGTTGGTGAAGGCTGGTTTAAACAGTCTAGGAGAAAACTACCAGAGGGGTAGCCGTGCGATTCTGCTGCAGCAAAAACAAAACATCTTAAAAAGCCAGCAAATGTATAATGGCATAAGCTTTCATGAACTAGAAAGACAGAATCATAGAACAGCAGAGTTGGAAGGGGCCTATAAGGCCATCAGGTGCAACCCTCTGCTCAATGCAGGAATCCAAGGTAAAGTATACCCGACAGGTGCCTGTCCAGCTGCCTCTTGAATGCCTCCAGTGTTGGAGAGCCCACCACCTCCCTAGGTCATTGGTTCCATTGTTGTATGGCTCTAATAGTTAGGAAGTTTTTCCTGATGTTCAGTTGAAATCTGGCTTCCTGTTATTGAGCCCATTATTCCTTGTCCTGCACTCTGGGACAATCGAGAAGAGATCCTGGCCCTCCTCTGTGTGACAACCTTTCAAGTATTTGAAGGGCGCTGTCATATCTCCCCTCAACATAGAAGCTACCTTGTCTTGATTTAGACCACTGGTTCATTTGGCTCAGAACTGTCTACATTGACTGCAGCAGTTCTTCAAGGTTGTGTCTCTCAAAGAATCCATTGTATTTGATGAATCAGACGCTAGTCCACAAAAGCTCATGGCATGATACACTTGTTAAAGCCTTGAAGATGCTGCAAAACTCTTTGAATGTTCCAAAGAACAGCCATACCATACACACAGCCACCACAATAACTGGGTGTCTTGATTTCACAGGACTCTTACGAAGTTTTCTGCCCACCAGAAATGGGGAGAGGGGTCCAGGAAACAAAGAAACAATCTCAGTGAATGGTACAGGATTAACTCCTACAGAAAGGATAAAACCTTTATATTCCTGATGGAGGATGTCAGCAATAAAAGAGATTGGCTGATACTTACAATCATTTTGAAATTACTGGAATCACCAAAGAAAAGTTGCAAGTTAGATTTGATTTGTGTCGGTGATCAGATTTTTCTGCCAAACGCTTTTTTTTGGTTGTTTCTTAAACAAAAACAAAACTTACCCTGTTACATTAAAAGGCATTTTTTAATTTTCACGCACCCAGGAGTCTTTTCTTCCGTGCTGATTTTTCTCAATCTGTACTGACGGATCTCTCGCACCAATGTATAAAATGCATCCTCCACTCTCTGCATTGTAAAACACAACTCCTTTAAAGCCAGCTTTTGTTAGCCAGGATGAAGAGGGGGGCCCAATTGGCAGGAGAAAACTGAAATTAGCAATTGCTTTTCTGGGAGGGGGAGGGTACCTAACTTCACACAGGGGAAAGCTTATTTGCTAAAGTGGGTATCAAAATACACCAGTTCTTTACACTAGGCGTGGCTGTCCTGTGGCCTTCCAGATGTTGATGGACTACAAGTCCCATCAACCCCAGCCAGTGTGGCCAATGGTCAAGGATGATGGGAGTTGGAGTCCAGGAACATTTGGAGAGCCACAGGTTAGTCACCCCTGATAGACTGTTTATCTATTACTTTCACACCTCTTCATTTACTAAGATTTAGAGCTTCGCCAGTTTCCAGTGTTCAGCCAGATATGGTTTTTTAAAATTTATCTCTTCAAGAACCCCTTTTGACATCAAATTATCTGCCAAGGAACCCGAGTGCATTGCCAAAGATTCCAGGGCATGTTCTAGGACAGGGGGAACCATTCAGCCCAAGAACCACATGAAACCCTGGCCGACCTTTTGGGGTGCTGCATTGTGAGGGCGAGTGGGGCCAAAGACCACCAAAGCAAACAAAAGCACCAAAAAAATTATCACGTATTTGTCAGGTATATTACGTACATTTTACATTTTTCATGTAGTTTTACGAACATTTTGGGTGTGTATTTTACATTCAATTTGATCTTACAGGGAATTGTACTGAAAATGCATGAACTGTAAGTAAAATACACAGGGTTGTATTCAACTAAGTCCTACTCAGAGTATACCCATTGAAATTAATAAACCTAAGTTCATTAACTTCAAAGGATCTACTCTGAGTAGAACTAGTACTGCATATAACCTCAACCCTATGATTGACAGGTGACAGAAAATGGCTGAGTTTGCTTGAATTGCCTTTGTGGGCCAGTTAGAGGGGTTTGGTGGCCCAACTTGGGTCCACAGGAGGCTGTTCTAGGGCACACGGAAAGAGTTAATGGAAGGCACTGGCCAGACTGTTGGGCCTCACCCTAGCAGTTGTGTGTATGCAGTGTGTGTCCTAGAAAAAATTCAACGCTCCCCTGTGGCTGCTCATTGAAGGGAAAATACCAGTACCAACGGGCACACTATCTTTCAGGGAAGCTTGTCTACCATGTCAGACAGAAAAAAAACAACCCTCAGGGCTCCTTGGAAAAACATTTGAAAGGCACTAAGCTAAATAGTCATATTCCCATTTTGCCAAAAAAAAAAAAAAAAGGGCACAAGAAGATTTCCACAAACATCGCCATGCCAGAAGCGCGCCCATCTGCTTGCACTGATTTGATTGCCGTGATTATTCGAGATGCTACTTCGTTCACTTCCCAAAGGGGCGCAATACCTGGGAATGTCTCCTATCCGAACCAACAATGAAAAAATGGGGGGAACGATTCCCATTGACTGTGTACCCCTCAACCCATCTCAATCAGGGCCCCACGGGAATCATTTCAAGGCAAAAGGGCCCACTGCCTCCATCCCAATCACCAGGAACAAGAATTGTGATTTTGTTTCAGCAATGCAAAGGGACGGAGAGAGATACCATTAATCAGCACCATCACCAAGAAAAGGCAAAGATGACCTAGAGAAGAGCCCGTTCTGGTCAAAGCAGTTCACAAGATACAGCAGCAGGAAGGCTTGGGAAAGGCTTTTAAAGAGCCACCCACCATTTTCAAGGAAGCTGTCAAAAGCTTGCCTGTCTTTGCGGAAGATTTGACAGGAACTGCAGAAGTAGCTATGTTGCTATAGGGCAGCACAGCAATGCAGCATAAGTTTTTAAATGCACACAGACACACACGTACACAAGCTTCCCGAAAGCTGAGCAACAACTTTCTGGAGACCAGAAATGGAGGACTATTGAGCACCTCACGGGCTTCCTCTAAACCAGGGCTGATGGGAGTTTGAGTCTAATAAGCTCCAGAGGGCCACATCCCTATCCCTGCTGCAAAAGGAAAAGGTGCCAGCTTTTGTCACAGGAACACAGGAAGCCGCCTTATACTGTGTCCGACTGTTGGTCCATCACTGCACTGCCCGACAGGGATTCTCCAGGATTTCAGACAGGGTTCTCTCCCAGCATTACTGGGAGGCCCTGGAGATTTGACTTTGGGCCTTCTGCAAGCACTGCAGATGCTCCGCCACTGCTTCACACCCTCCTCAAGTGCTTTTGGCCTGGCTGGGACTGTGATAATGCCTCTTGCTTGCTGGGTGGGAGGGAGTGTGTACACCTCTGATGCAGAGCTTGGAAAAGTTACTTTTTTTGAACTACAACTCCCATCAGCCCCAGCCGGCATAGCCACTGGGTTGGGCTGATGGAAGCTGTAGTTCAAAAAAAGTAACTTTTCCAAGCTCTGCTCTGACGTTTGCATGGCTGGGATGTAGCCTCTTACACAGGAAACAGCCTCTCAAAAAGGTAAGAATGGCATCCATTGCTCCACCCACCTTTTGCCTCTGGCTCCGCCCACCACAGCCATATGTTTCCTCCCCAGAAGGTTGCCCAACATGGAATGTGGCCCTTGGGCTGGAAAAAGTTCCCATCCTTGGGCTAACATACCAGTGGTCTGTCTCGGTACAGTAGGGCCCCACTCATACGGCAGGTTACGTTCCGGACCCCCGCTGTAAAGTGAAAACTATTGTAAAGCGGATCCCATTGACTTACATTGACCAAAATGGCACCCGGTGCAAAAAAATGCCGTAAAAGCGGAAGAAGCGCTGTAAAGGGGGGCCTTTCTACAATTCACAACCGCTGTAAAGTGAAGCGCTGTAAAGCAGGGCCCTACTGTATATGGCAACTTGGTAAGGTAAATGTGCTGGTTCTTTGCCGATTCCAAATCTGGAAAACATTCCTAGGTTGGGGTTTAGACATTCTCCTCTCAATACGCGCAACAGCAATTCCGTAAGAATCCCAGTAGCTGCATGTGGCCCTCTAGGCCTCTCTGTTTGGCTCTCGGGACCAAACCCTCAGGACTCTCCTAAGCCACACTCTCCACCAGCCCTGCTTTGCACCCTCATTGTTTTTGCCTTGCTGGAATGCATCCATGAACTCTGATAATTAACGGCGGCTAGTGGCTCCATGTCAGTGGGACAGTGGAATCCACTCCGGGTTTTAGCTGCACATTGGACAGCTCCTTGAAAGCTGGGGCTGCTGATAATGCCTCTTGCTTGCCAGGATGGAGGATAGAGAGGGAGGTGAGTGGGTGTAGAAACTAGCCTACTATAACAAAGATAACATTTACATTAATTGCGCCACTCACTTTTGCCTCTGGCCCTGCCCACCACTGTCATATGGCCTCTTGAAGGTGGCCTGGAACAGGAAGGTGGCCCTTGGTCTGAAAAAGACTCCCTACCACTGACTCTACAAAGAACTAGAAACATGAATGGGAATACAAGTTTTAGTCAAGTTATGTGCTGAACATCAAAGATGAATAACACAATGCTTCCAACTAGTGGCAAACTTTGCCGTCATCATGAGGGCCAGGGCACATATTTCATGGCCACCAGTTACTTCTTCATTTTGTACCCCAAAGTTTTGCCTGCTGGCTTTCAGCTCCAATTAAAGCATGGCATGAACACAGACACGAGCCAGTGTTAAGGATAACTATGTTTCCCCTCTTGGTTTCAAACCCATATGAAGAGGGAACCCCAATTAGTCATAAGTGAGGTTGACACTGGTGACAATGAGATCCTCAACTGTGGGGGGAGAGGAGGAGGAGGAAGAATTCATGCCCCTAAAGGTGAGGGGCCAGGGGGAGTGTGGAATCTGACTGCCTGCATTTTATTGCTTAACATAGTAAAGCAATCAGGAGCATTAGGTGTAAGCGAACTGGCCATCTATTATAGCCAACAGCATTACTGAGATGGCTGGGTTTTTAAACAATGGGTAAGACAAATGCAGGAATAACATTGTCAACATGCTTTTGGCAGCCTTCCTAACACATGCAATTGTCTGCTGGAGAGAATTTCTAAATGCTACAAAGTAGGAGAGTTGACAGGCAAATGGTCTCCAAGATATCAGGATCTAGCCTCTGCTGGAGACAGGATACTAGGTTCTATGGACTTCTACTCTGACCCAGTAGTAGTTAGTCTGCCCCTTACCACTAAAAGCACCGCAAATTCAAGATATGAGAATATATATTCAATGGGCGCAGGAAATAGTTTCACATAGGTCCCACTACATTTGAGCAGAATCATCCTCCGCACCATCCATTTAAAGCACTTTTAAACCACTTTAACAGTCATGGCTTCCCCCAAAGAATCATAGGAACTGTAATTTGCCTTAACAAACTACAGTTCCTAGGATTCCATGGGGGAAGCAATGTGCTAGAAATGCATGGCACAGATGTGACCTTAGGGGCATGTGGAAAATTTTAAATGGTAGCTCACAGTTGCTTCCTATCTGCCGCAGAAGCAGAAAGGGCTGGACAGGATTCCATGTCGGTGGGCCCTACCAGGGCCCTGGTAGTTGTCCAAGGATGCCAGGTGCTAACATTAGCCCTGGAGATTTCTCTTATTGCACTAGTCACAAACAGCAAGCAACATCACCCTTTCAGCTGGGCTAGCAAACTCTTATTTGAAGACAAGGGATTAAATCTTTTGGTGTAGCTCTTTAAAAAGACCTGAACGAAATGAAACACTGAACAGGATAAAGCAGGGTGGGGAGTGGAAATCACACACTTTTACAGAATAAAGCAAGATGATTCAGATATAGAGCAAAATCAAGTGAAATTTTGTGAGCAAGCTTTAAGCCAACTCCCACCACGACGATGGAGGAGGCAGGATGCACCACATACATCGAGGCTAGTACCATAATCCTACGAAATATATTCAGGGCTGTTTTCTGCACTGCAAACATTACTGAAAAACTCAGAGCAAGTCATGCAAAGTATGGAAGTGTACGTGTAAATTTTTAGATTGTAAACTCCTTGGGGCAGGGACCAGCCCTCTCGCTTTCACCAGAGTGCTGTGTACACTGATAGCACTATAATTTGTTTTTTATGTCCCCTTCGTAAATCTGAGTTTTATTGATCAGAGCTCGGGGTAAGGATGGCAAAGGAAGAGGAGTAAGCACTCAAGGAGTAAAGGACGCACATCCTCCCCAGGCAGAGCTTCATGCATGGTACATTGTGCATTTGCAGCTCCTGAGCAAGTGAGATTCCCCCACCCATTCCTCTGTCTCCTCCCACTAAAGCAAGTAAGAAAACTCTTGCGGGCAGGACGTTTGTGTAAGCATATTGCAAATTCTGACAGAAGCCAGACCAAATATTGCAAACCTGGCCTTCTTTCCTTTTTTCTGTCTCTCTGTTTAACATGGGCATTTGCAGAGTTTCTCTCTTGCATCCCCAAACAGCAGCATCTCAAGGGCCACACTGCATGCTGTTTCTAGAATTCCAAGTTGGCAAGAAGGGCGGGGCGGGAAAGAGTAGCTCACTATGTGCATGAATCTAGCCATGGGCTTCTCTGGATCACTAACATGCTATTGCGCTATGGGGCACAGAAGCCCCCGCTTCGTTAAGTAAAAACACCGCACGTTGGTTTTCTTTTCAAGCCTTTCCCTAAAACCATGAGGAATAGATGCTGCTGCTTCTCACACTTCCAATTCTGTATTTAGTGAGACCAAACTCTGTCTTTGTGCAGTGTGTAAGCACAGCCTTGGACACATTCCCTATAAATAGCTGTTGAATAACAGTTTTTGATTATTTGTTTTCAGTGAAAAGGAATATAAGAAGAAAAATGAAAGGGATTTCTGTATCAAGGTCTGGTAGTTACCGAGTCGAGAAAGTGAAAACAATTTAAAACGGTAACCAAAAGCAGCCTTTGCTATACTTGTCTCGCCCCGATTTCCATTTTTACCTTCAATATCTTATGAATAGCTAACATTAAGAGATCCCACATAGGCTGTTTGCAATTCCAGTATTACTCAGCATGCTCTTGTGTTTGTTCAGAGACCATGTTGATCTGGAAACTTACTTTTCAATTCAGTCCACTGTCTGTGCAGCTGGGGAGAAATCTTCAGAAAACTCTTGCTGTTATGAAAATTACTAAAAAATAACTCAAGCAAAGCTGCTGCTGTGACAGCCTGCCTCTTGGAATATACCAGATGTTCCTATGAATTCACATCAGACCATTACTTCAGCGTTTTAAAGACTCGCCAGGGTTGCCGAGTCAGACCTCTGAACCCAATGCCTTTCTGGATTTGAACAGAAAAGACTACAGAATGGAACCAAGAAGTGCCGTTCTGCAACTTGCTGTAAAAAGGATATGTGCTTGTGGGTTAGATTGTGTGCATATATAACCTGCCCCAAAATTTGTTCTCAGAGCCGAGAGCCAGGTGTGTACATCTGAGATCCAGGCACAGGGGTGTTTCTGCCTCAATTTCCCATGAGGAATTTGTGAAGTTCACCTTTCCGCAATGTAACGTCCCAGACATTTTTTTTTAAAAGATGGGAGCCGCATGGAATACTCAGATAAGTGTTTTACCCACAGTTTACTTAACATTTAAAATAGACCTGGAGAAATGGCTATGAGGTTTACAGACTTCTTCAACCTTGTAGTCCAGCCACATCTGGAGACCCACCTCCCATCACCCTTGACCTAGCTAAAATGGCTAGGGATTATGGGAATTACAGCCAAACAGCATCTGAGGACCCAAGGCTGAGGAACACTTGCAACAAACAAGGTGATAAAATTGGGCCTATACTGTTTTACTTAATATGTTGGGAGTGTCAGATGTCTATCTACTCCCCCACTTGGGGGGGGATCACTACATATAGAAAAGCAGAATGCCAAGGAGAAACCTAAGCTTTCCTCTCAACATCTAGTCTCATCCATGTTGCTAGATTTATTTTATTTTAATATGATGGAAGCATTCAACTGTGCAGCCTCCCACTAAAAGTGGTATAGTCCATGAAAAATTACATAACAGGAGCAGAAAATCTTATTGTTTCCCCAAGGACCAAATTCCCTCAGGGGAAAATGATGGGAGCCACATGCCCACTCCTTTTTCATTTGGCTTCTTCGCTGCATGTTTAGTAAGGGGATCCCCTTTCTCAGTACACAGCAAGGAAACAAAGCAAATTCTCCATGCAGGAAGACATCTTTGCCTGCATGGCCAGCTCGCTGTGCAATGGAAAGGGGAGAGGGCATGAGTTAGGGAGAGTGCTAGAGGCTAGACTAAAAGGACTGGTGGGGCAGATTAGGCATGCAGACTGGACACTCCCCACTCCTGCTACCATTGCCATCTTGGCCTCTTTCATTAACTTTTAGGAGAAGTTTAAAATAATGGGACCTTTGATCTTACCATGAAACTATCTTCTACATGCATATGCACAGGATAAATTCCTGCTTACTCAGGCAATTGATGGCTGAAATACCTGTCCCTGGCCACCCTGTGATGATTAGTTTTGAGAGTGATTGCCTTTAGGAGCTTTTACAGTATTTTTAGAAGGTTGTTTTTTTAAAAAAATTAGAAGTTTTAATTGTATTGCTTCAGTTTAGATATGTTTGCCTCACTGGGCTTCTTTGGTGGAAGGGGAGGTATAAATTTAATAAATAAAAAATCTCAGCTTTTGGGTAGTCCAGCTTTAGGCAGTAATGTCATTGCACAAGGTCTTTTGACATCTCAGATATACAGACTGGCTCTCAAGAGCCAAATAAAATGGAACTTTGACTCTGTCCACCTTCTTGCACTCAGTTGCATCTCAGCTATCTTGGAGAATGACCATACTGAGAGAGACGCAAGATCTGCCAAGAACTTGCGATTTGCAAGAGATCTAACACCAGCAATTCAAGCAGAAAACTGTGTCCTGCACCTCATTGGTTATTCTTACACATAATGTTACCTGTCTCGTTTTTGCAGAGGTTTCGATGAAAGGAATTCCATAACTTCTAGATAAGTCCTGAGCTTGTTTTGTGTCTACAGTTCTCGAAGGCAAGTCGCATTTGTTCCCTACTAGCACCATGGGGACATCTTCAGAATCTTTCACTCTTTTTATTTGTTCCCTGGGGAAAAAAAGAAGAAGAGAGGAGTGAGAGGCCACTTTAGTGCAAGAGAAAATTTGTGGCATTGGTGCAGTTACACCTTGAAGGAGGGGAAACTAAGAGATTTTAAAAAACAAAATGAAGAGAGATGCCCTTTAAATTCATCTGTTTCATCTACTGTGAAGGTTTTAATCTGCATTCTAGAAAGCCAGTGTGGTGTAGTGGTTGGCATGTCGGACTGGGACCTGGGAAACCAGGGTTCAAATCCCCAACTCAGCCATGAAGCTCATTGGGTGAGCTTGCGCCTGTCACTGTCTCTTAACCTAGCCTACCTCCCAGGGATCTTATGAGGACAAAATTGGGTGGGAGAACCATGATTATACACCACCTTGAGCTCCTTGGGAGGAAAGGTGAGATCTAAATGTAATAAATAAAATAAACTCCAGAGTTCATTGATTTATTTTATTTATACAGTTATTTATGCACCACTAACTTGTACAGAAAACATGCAAGAGGTATACAGCAAATGTAAAATCGCAGTAAACGTAAGAAAAATATAAAAGCTTAACACTTCATAAGGAACCAAACAGGTCTGTCAAGTCTTCAAAAGATGTTTAAAACTGCAAGAAGTGAGGGTGCTTGGCAGATTTCCATTGGGAAGGCATTCGACAGCCCTGGAATGGCTGCACTAATGCTAAATTTCTCATATATACAGAGTAGCCTCATTTACATAGGGGACAGTAATCAGCATTCCTCCAGCATTCCTTAGTGATCAAGCTGGGATATAAGGGCTCACAATGAGAAGACATGCAACAGCAGACCACCGCTTAGCAGCACAGCGCATTGTTTGTGCATGCAGAAAGAGTCCCAGGTTCAGTTTCTGGTATCTCCAGTTACAAAGGACGTTGAGTAGCATTGCTGCAAGACACTCGCATCACCCAAGCGAAGTGGCACAACTAGAGATGTAAAATTTCCAGAAATTTTGAAGCCATGGAAAAAAACTTTTTTTTTTCTGGTTTCTTCAGAAAAAAATGGAAATTTTCAGACAAATTGAAAAAATGCAATATTAGCATTTCTTTTACAGATTGAAAGTCACTTTGGTACTTCAGGAACATCAAATGTAATTATGTACAAGTTGGGTTGGCATAAAATTATCGCATTTGGTATATTAAAAGTACATTTTATTCCAACAATTATTACAAATTGAATTTATTTTCTGAAATTTTTACTTTTTTTGTAACAAATGGATCTACAAGATCCTGAATTGTAAGGAACACCTGAACTGTAAGGAACCTCTTTCGTTTTGCCAGTTTATGAGCAGGCAAAAAACATTTTTTTAAAAAACAGAAGAAACCATCAAAGTCAATAACAAAGAAAATTATTTATGTCTCCGCTAGTCTTCCACAATGTCAAGCAGACATAAAGCATCCATTCCCATAAAAAGAACTGAGAAAAAAGGGGGGGGGGACCAAGCTTCAATGAAACATTGTATTCATCATGCTAAAATAAAACATTCCATAATCCATTTTTTCTTCATTTTTTCCAGTTTTCCAGAAAACCCCCCAACAAAGGCTTTGGAAAAAAACAGGGGGGGGGAATTTCCCCCCAAAATTTTTCCAGTTTTTTTCTGGGCCTTCACATCTCTAGGCACAGCCCAGGAACAGTTTTACTATCTTATCTGCTTGGAGAGCCTCTGTTGCCAGTCACAGGAGTGAGCCTCGAGTTAGATGAAGAGTAGGGATGGGGCACCTTAGGCCCGGGGGCCAAATGCAGCCCTCCAAGCCTCTCTAGCTGGCCCTCAGCACTCTCCCCAGACCACGCCCCCTCACACTTTCCGTGTTTTCATCCGGCTAGGATGCGCCCGTGAACACAATGGTTTTTGCTTGCCCAGGTGGAGGATAGAGAAGGATGTGTGTAGAAAGTAGCCTACAGTACTAAGGTAACATTCACATTCCTTGCTCCACCCACTTTTGCCTCGGGTCACGCCCACCTTGAGCAACGCTGCCCCTGAAGGTTGCCCAGAAGGGAATGCAACCCTTGGGCTGGAAAAGGCTCTCTTCCCTACCCCTCCCTAGAGGGACTCTGTATCATGTAGCTTCATCCGTTCATAAGCTTCCCTGAAAGAGGCAGCTTGTCCTAGCAAGGTGCCGCCAGAGGACAATGTCTGATCTCAGCCGGGGGGGGGGGGAGTTCCACAGGCTTGGGCCCACAACCCTGAATGCATGGCTCCCAATAGTTACAAGCCATGCATCTGTGCCACGGAGGTCCACTAACAGAGACTGCCCCCCCCCCAAGATTTCAGTGCTCGGGCCGGGAAAGCAGGGATCAGGCAGTCCTTAAGATATCCTGGTTGCCATGTCTCGGTGGCTGGAGCCAACACCACGCTGGCAATGGCTGCAAGATAAACTCCCACGGAGCGGGGTGGGGAGAGAAATCACATGAGAAGCTGGCTTTCTGCCTTATACCAGGTGAGAGTATTTGCTCCTCTAGCCCAGCATTGTCTACTCTGACTGGCAGCAGCTCTCCAGGGTCTTTCCCCATCACCTCCTGCCTGATCTCAGAGGCAAGGGACTGAAGCTGGGACCTTCCGCATACAAAGCATGTGCTCTCCCACGGATGTTTGGCCCCTCCCCATGTTGCTATTCACAGAATACCCTTCGACTGGGAGGCTGATAAACGTTTGCCATAGGTGCTTGCTAGCATCAACAAAGAATTGCCTCCAAGGGGCCAGGCAAGGAAGGTCCAGAAATTGTGAGCGAGTTTGGGGTGGGAAAAAGTGCTTTTAAGGTGCAATGCCGCTCCTTCAGCAGGGTAGAGAGCAAATGGTGAAGCAGCTCTCCAGGGGAGCCAAGAAGAGCCACTGGCCCTCTCAGCTTTGCTGCGCTGTGCTCCACCTTCTGCCAACAGGGACCTCCACATGCACGGCTCAAGATACATGCAGATGAACAGGCTGCTGAATCACCCTATGCAAAGTGGAATGCCCCCGCTGTTATGATGCAAGTGCTGACCTCATCCAAGGCCTGGCCTTGTGCAGCGCTCAGGCGGCGCTATCAGAAAACGGAGCTCTGATGTTGCTTCAGCGACAGCCAGCCTCAGGAGCAACAGTTCTGTCTTGATCAGAAGCTCCACCTTACTGGAAGGTGCCTCTTCTAGCAGTTTTTTTACTTCGACTCCAGCCTGTTCTAGCCGTCTTTTACTCCGACGGAATAGAGAGTCGGAGGCTTCAGTGATGGGGTCTTTCAAGTGAAAAGGCAACATCCTTGAGCCGGTGCAACTGGTACCACAGGTTCATGTTGCAGATATCATGCTTCTGCGTGTGGCCCTTCATGCAGTTCCCCTTCGGACTCAGATCCCTCAATCTCATCCCCTGAAGCAGGGGCATCCGGTCCCACGGTCATGACACCCGGTCGAGATAAAGAGCATGGCTGCGACAGAGCGCATCACTTACAACTGCAACTTGTGGGCAGGGCAGTGGGAAGCAGCGAGTGGGATGGGCTCTCTTTGGCTCCTGTGGGGTATCCATGCCACAAACTGAACTCAGGTTTGCCCAAACACCTAGGAACAAAATTGCAGTGCTTGCCACTTGTGGCCTGAATACCCAACAGGTATGTGTGGCTAGGCACGAGAGCAACATCATCATTTACTTACATATTTATTTATCTGTCATTACATTCTTATCTTACTCTTCCCTCCACAAAGTTCAAGGTGCCAGTACATGGTTTTCCCTCTTCCCATTTCATAGTCACAACAAACCTGTGAGGTAGGTTAGGCTGAAAGCCTGTGACTAGTCCAAGGTACCCAATAAGCTTCATGGCTGAGTGGGGGATTTGAAGTCTGGTCTCCCAGGTCCTACTTAGTGCAACACCCTAACCACTACACTACTCTTCTTCAACCTTGGATCCCCAGATGTTGTTGGATTACAACCCCCATCATCCTTGGCTATTGGCTAAATTGCCTGGAGATGATGGGAGCTATAGCCCAACAACATTTGTGGACCAAAGGCTGAGGAACAGTGGTCTAGAACACCAAAGTCCACACACATGCTTCTAGGACACCCACAAAAAGAGTACAAAGGCAAGAGCCACCTCCCATCAAATGCCTTTAGCAGCCAGTAATAACAGTTCAGCCTTCATCAACCTGGTGCTCTCCACATGTTTTGGGCTATAACTCCCATCAACCTCAGCCAGTCTGTAATAGATGGGCACCGCCTGTTGAAGAACAGTGCACTATACCACACTGGCTCTTTGCATGGATGGATTGTATCATGTGGATTTTTCTTCATCTACACGCAGATACACCTTAATTGGTGGTTCTCCCATAGAAAGAGCCTAGAACCCACAGAGTCAAGTAGTTCCAGTTTGCAGAACTGCATTTTAACTAAACAGTAGAGAGAGAGCAACCAACAAGTTGACCATACTGACAAAAACAGCTACTCCAAAACAGCCTGAAGGTCTCCGCTGTTCAATGTTCAATGTGTTTCATTTAATTTTTTTTTTTTCCGTTTAACTTGTTGCTGATTTTATTGTAATTTTATTGTAATATTGTATTTTAATCTTGTTTTGTTCACCGCCCAGAGAGCTATTCGCTATGGGCGGTTTAAAAATGAAATACATAAATAAATAAAAATAAATAAATAAAGGCTATTCAGTCTGGCAACCCTTCCATCTTGGGCTATGACATCATGCAACAATTTAGCACATCCAGCGGATGCCACCAACCTGACAGACCTTAGCCTGCAATCTTCCTTGGGCAGCGGCTGGGTAATTGGATGAAAAACACGTGAGGAGGGGAGGCAGTTACACAACCACAACTGCCTTGCTGGCCCATTATCGCTTTGTATGGCTTTCATCAGCACACGAATCCCGTGATCCGTCGGCTCTGGAGCCCAGATAAAAATAACTCAAAAGGCTGCTTTTAACTTGAACAGATAAAGAGGGGTTTGCTGCAATCACATGGCAAGTCTTCAAAGGCTTGGTGATTTTTTATGTGACGCAAATCACAACTGTAGTCAGTTCCTAGTCTCAACACCCTTCTAAATTAACATGCATTTAAGGCAGCTGCTGGCTGGCAAGGGAGGGCTAGAAAGCATTTCGTCAGAGCCAATCTGTGTATTAGGCAGAATTAGGGGATTAAGAAACACAGTAAGAATACAGGTCTGGGGAATGCATTTTTTTTTTATACTCATAGGAACATAGAAGGCTGACTTATGTGGAGTCCGGTTTTGCTTTATCTAGCTGTATATTGTCCACGCCAGGTGTGGGAACCAGGGTTGCCAGGTTCAGGGCCTGAGACTGATCCTGTATCTTTAGGAGAAGAGAAAGTCAGCCCAGTGCAGGTGTTCTTGCAACCCTGTAATGGGAAAAACCACATGGTGTAATTCTCCCTTTCCTCTGCACAACTTTTAAAGATACAGATACCACTTGTGCAGGTGATGGCTCCTCATGGGTCCAGAATATTTGGCCTTTTTTCTGATGTGATGACAAACCATTGTTTGTCATTATGAGAACAAGTCTTGGACTCACACGCTCCCCCCATTCCTTCTCCTCCTTCACACACGAGATGAGCTGAGAGACTGAAACTTCTGCTGTCACTTTCAAACTAACCACAGTTTATTATATTGCAACCTGGGAAACTATGGTTTGTTCTAACCATACTGAGTTATAGTGCATTAAGATATGAAACAACATGCCAATGGCTCCACCATTACGCACCTTCAAACAGGTTTCTAAGAGGTGTTCATCCCGAGTCGCATTTTCTTGATAGTATATTACACTTCTGTGTTTGATCCGCTGCTGAATGTTTTAATCTGTTTTAATGATACCATGCTGGGTTGAATGTTGCTTTTCCTGCTATCTCTGTTTTGCTGCTGTTTCAGTACTACTGATTCCCTGTCGTCTTTCACATTGTTTTATGTCGAGGTTTAACAACATAAAATGTGTTTTTATATTCATATTCTGGAAAGCTGCCTTGTGAAAGGCCTGCCCCTAAAAATGCAGCCCTGGGCTCCTGCTAAAAGGAAGAGTGGGATATAAATCTAATACATCTTCATCATCATCATCATAAACCACTGTTTGGTAGGCTAGTTTGTTTTAAGAGTTAGAACAAACTGAATGGACTGTGCAGGCTGAAGGAGGTGTGGCTGTGCCATTTCTGGATGCTCCTCTAAGCCCAATGCTCTTCAACCTTGGGTCCCCAGGTATTGCTAGACTACGACTCCCACCATGCCTTAGCATTCGCTAAGTTGGCTGGGGACGATGGGAGCTGTAGGCCAACAACATCTGAGGATCCTGGGTTACTGCTCTAGCCATGCAAAGCAATAACAGGAAGGTGATGTTACATATGCATAACCCTTCTCACATTGTTATCTCCAATTGCCGAGAGAATTTTATTGCTGGGTAGCCATATAAATTGAGTAAATAATATTTTTTTTAAAAAAAACCTCTCTGCAAAGAGAAAGCTAGCAAAGCAGGGACCAGCCTAGTCTAGAACTGCTCTCCTTGCTATTCTAAGTATTGCAGGGACTTGTATGTTTTTTTTTAAAGAAAAGAAGTGGGACAACATTTCTCCCACCTGCAGCCTGAAATGGTACATCCTACTCCCCTCAGGATTGTACCATCCCATTCCGCTACATGTGTGGATCAGGCCTTAAGTCAGGGGCTTTACAAACAATGAGCGGCACCAGACAAAAAAAAGCAGCTGCTGGAACATCAACCCAAGTGAAGCTTACCTATAATGATGAATGTCTTCAAAAGATTTTGTGTTGTTGATAGCAAATACACATAAAAAGCCCTCGCCCGTCCTCATGTACTGGTCCCGCATCGCACTGTACTCCTCCTGACCGGCTGTATCCAGAATGTCCAAGAGGCAGGTTTCGCCATCAATTACTACTTGCTTCCTGTACGAATCCTGAGACAGGTGGAAAGAAAAAGAAAAACACTTTTTGATTATGTATCTATCCATATAACATGAATGGTGGCAGAATTCCATGGGGCGGAGGGAGAGGCACAGCAGGAGCGAGGCAAGCGTGGTGAGGGCATGAGGCAAGCAAGGATGGCAAGACGGGTGGGTGAGCAAGGCAGGGTGAGTCAAGCGAGCAAGGAAGGTGAGAAAGCAAGGCGGCCCGGGCAAGCCACAGAGTAACAGTCAGGACAGCCCGGGGTAACTCCCCATCACCTGTCCTGCTCTGCTGTTGGTGTCCCCCCCCCATTTCACCAACAGTCTTAGCAGCAGAAGGCAAGGAGAAGAGAGAGCGGGATGGTTGCTGAGGTGTTGCAGTATCGCTTGCCTCGGCCAGCCGCCTCCCTCCTCCTCCTCACAGGAGAGGATCCAAAGGGAAGGTGAGGAGCAAATTTGGTGACCCATTGGGGGGGGGGAGATGAGGACATTTGGCGATTGGTTTGGAGACGAAGAGAAGAGGAAACCTGACAACCCAGGGAGGGGGTAGGGCGACCTCTGGGGGGCATGCAAAGTGCACGGGGCAAAGCCCCTAGTATACATGTGTATATATTGCACTTAATTTCAAAGGACTGGCACCAAGTCTATAAAATCGAACGGACCCATCAGACCTGACAGGTCAGGCCTGGTAGCCTGGAGGCAGGCAGGTAGGCAGCTCAGCAAGAAATCAAGCGGCGCTTTCGGTGGCCGGGGTGGTACCACCGCTTCCAGTCCTGCAGAGATCAGGTGACACGATGAGCCTACAAGGTTCTCTCTGTGGCCTCATTCCGCTATGCAATGGGTTGGTTTGCATGTCACGGGAAGCCAAAATATGCATGTGAATCTGAGGTTCCCAGAGAGAAGCTGACGGCTGCTTTGTTCCTCCCTAGGCTTTTTTACTTGTGCATCATGCTGACCTAAGCCAAGGTTTAGCTTAGTATGCCGTCTCAACCCAGCTCATGGTTAGGCTCTCTCCTCACTAATCACGAGCTGTAGCCAAGAACATCAACCCTAGGGTGCAGCTTGCAGTTAGTGAAGAGACAACTTGCCCACGAGCCCAGGTTTCTGCAAATCTGAGAACATTGGAATAGCCCTGCTGCATCAAGCCAGGAGCCCATCTAGTCCAGCATCCTGTTCTCAATGTAGCCAACCAGATGCCTATGGGAAGCCTGCAAACAGGGCCTGAGAGCAAGATCATTATCCCTTCCTGCCATTTCCAACAACTGGCATTCAGAAGCATTTACTGCCTGTAACTACCACTGTGAACCAGGACATTGCTTCTCCTGACTTATGGCAAAATGGGGGGATATGATACTACACAAGGAGGTGATTTAGCCTCAAGAGCTTCTGGTTGCTGATCCTTATTTCAAGTGACCCTCCAGCCCCTGTCACTTTTACATACCCCTGATTACGTTTTTTAACCATTTCATTCTGGATCTGCCTGGAGCATTGTCTAAATTCTCCTAGAGAACTTTCATAGAGACACTCAACTCACTATCAGTCATGCAGAGTTGTTATTTTTGTGGATCTGTGTCTTTTAACACACTCACTCACACACACACTTTCTCCCTCCTTCCCTCCTGGGCAGCATCACAGTGCTGGTGCCAACAGCAACACACACAAATAGGATTTGAGGGATCCCTTAACCCAAAAACCTTCAGTGAATCCCTGAACCTTTGGGGATGCAGGGAAGCAGATCACCCCCACCTCTCACACACACAGAAGAGGTAGGGTCCCCATTTGCCGCTAGGACTGGAATCAGCTAGAGAAATGCACCTTTTCCAACAGTCTTCAAATGCTAGAAGGGAGTGAGAAATAGGACCCTGACAGCTGCCACTCCTCTCTGCCTCCTCTGCATGTCACGGAAGTTACTAAGGGGATCAGGGACAACCTCTCACTTCTAACTGTATACTCCAAATGTCTCCCAAGTTCCCAGCACAATGCACAGAATTTGCAGAATTTGTGCGCAGCACCTAGCACAAGGGGAAAGACCGACTCCCATCCCCCCCTGGTCTGTGCAGAAGATTCAGAGGGAGGAACATTTTCATCTTTATATACGGGGCTCAGGACGATCAGAGGCAG
Source organism: Rhineura floridana (assembly GCF_030035675.1). NCBI lineage: Eukaryota > Metazoa > Chordata > Lepidosauria > Squamata > Rhineuridae > Rhineura > Rhineura floridana. Next base: position 14,987,813 of record NC_084487.1, on the reverse strand, counting down.
CATGAGAGGACTGGTGCTGCCTCTTGAACGTCCGGGATTTTGCATTTTGCATTTATTTCCATTTATACACCGCTTGCTATCTCAAAGATCTCAGACCAGTTTACAACACACACAATAAGGAATATAAAAACTATGTCAAATTTACATAACACACGAATGTCCATATGCACAACACAATATGAACAAATGTATTAGTTCCCCTTGATTCGACACTAAAGACATTCAAGAGGCAGCTGGACAGCCACCCATTGGGGATGCTCTATGTTGGATTCCTGCACTGAGCAGAGGTTTGACTCGATGGCCTTTTAGGCCCCTTTCAACTCTACTATTCTACGATTCTATGAAATCAAACAGTATTACGAGGCAGTATATAAAATTACAACACATACTCATACAGCCCCTCAGCAGATTTCACTCACCATCTATTCCAGACAAGCACTGCAATCATTCACTACCCTCAGACATGATCTCAATCAACCAGCCACTCAGAGATAAAGCACACACACTCAACAATGTTGCAAGTCACTGCCATGCATAAATATGCAAAATGCTCTCATGCTTTGTGAAAAACCGTGAATTGCAGCACTTTGCTGGTTGCAAAGGCCTTGCCACCTAGAATCATAGAATAATAGAGTTGGAAGGGGCCTATCAGCCATCAAGTCCAAACCTCTGCTCAATGCAGGAATCCAAGTTAAAGCACACCAGACAGGTGGCTATCCAGCTGCCTCTTGAATGCCTCCAGTGTTGGAGATCCCACCACCTCCCAAGGTAATTGGTGCCATTGTCATAACCCTGTAACAGTTAGGAGGTTTTTCCTGATGTTCAGCTGAAACCTGGCTTGAGCCCATTATTCCATGTCCTGCACTCTGGGATGATCAAGAAGAGATCCAGACCCTCCTCTGTGTGACAACCTTTCAAGTACTTGAAGAGTGCTATCATATCTCCACTCAGTCTTCTCTTCTCAAGTCGAAATGTGCCCAGTTCTTTCAGTCTCTACTCATAGGGCTTTGTTTCCAGTCCCCTGATCATCCTCATTGCCCTGCTCTGAACCTGTTCCAGTTTGTCTGCATCCTTCTTAAAGTGTGGTGTCCAGAACTCGACGAAGTACTCAAGATGAGGCCTAACCAGTGATGAATAGAGGGGAACTAGTACTTTATATGATTTGGAAACTATGCTTCTGTTAATGCAGCCTAATATAGCATTTGCCTTTTTTGCTGCCACATCGCACTCCTGGCTCATATTCTGCTTGTGCTCAACAACAATTCCAAGATCCTTCTCGCATGTAGGATTGCTGAGTCAAGTATCCCTCATCTTATAACTGTGCATTTGGTTTCTTGTTCCTAAGTGTAAAACGTATTCCTGTTAAATTACATTCTGTGGCCCCTGGCCACAACACCCAGTCACTTGAAAGAAACATTTGGAAAAGTAAATGCTGGGTCTCAACTAGGCACATTATGCACAAAAGGCATGATGCTATGGACAAGTCTGGGCATTATTACAGCACACACACGTGAGAGGATGGCACTGAGCGGTAGGACCATGGGCACCGAGCATTGCAAGACCCTGGCAAACATATAAGAGGAAACAAACATGGGGAAGACCATCACTCAAGGGCAGGACACATGCTTTGCATGCAGAGGGCCCCAAGTTCAATCTCTGGCATCTCCAAGTAGGGTTGGGAAAGACCCCCACCTGTAATCCTGCCAGTCAGTGTAGACAATACTGAGCTAGATGGACTGTTGTTCTGCCTCAAGATAAGGGAGCTTCTGATGTCTCTTCCTTCACAAACAGTAGCTACTGTTAGGCAAGATGGCTGGCCCCCTTCTGCAGAAGGGCCACACCTCAGTGGAAGAGCATCTGTTATGCATGCAGAAGGTCCCAGGTTCAATCCCTGGTGTCTGTAGATGCGGCTGGGAAACCCAGAGACCCTAGAGACCTGCTGCCGGTCAGTGTAGACAATACTGAGCTAGATGGACCAGCAAAGGCAGCTTCCTATGGGCCTAAGGGCACACCACCATTAACTTTTATCTGTGCTCCAATGGAAGGCTAAGCGGGAGCTCAACAACCTGCATGTGCATACCTACATATGCATACCAGCATGCATCCATCCTAGTCCCACATTGCCTACCATGCACCTCGTGGGTGACAGGTGCTCAAATCACTTGTAAACTATTACTGCACTGGTTCATACCAGAGGCAGTGTGGTGTAGTGGTTAGAGTGTTAGACTGGGACCTGGGAGACCAGGGTTCTAATCCCCACTTGGCCATTAAGCTCACTGGGTGACCTTGGGCCAGTCACTGCCCCTCAACCTAACCTACCTCAGAGTTGTTGCGAGGATAAAATTGTATTATTTTATTTATTTATTTATTACATTTATACCCCACCTTTCTTTCCATGATTGAAACCAAGGCGGCTTCCATATGGTTCCCAGGCAGTCTCCCATCCAGGCACCCACCAGACCTGACCCTGCTTAGCTTCAGTAGGGAGCTGGCCTCATGTGCCTTCACAGCACAGCCTAGGGAGAACTATGTCTGTACACCACCTTGAGCTCCTCGGAGGAAAGGTGGGAGATAAATGTAATAATATATAAATATAACAGAATCAGCCCAGCATTTGGCACACACAAAGTTTACAAGAGGCAGCAAGTTGGATCCAAAGAATGGTAAGCGAAAGGAAAATAACCACATTCTGCAAACGCAAGTGTGCCCAGTGTTACAGCAGACAGGCTCTTTAAGCAGTTTGTCATGCTCCTGTTTACAGAAGAATTTGCACAACGTGTTACACAAAATGGAACCTCTTTGGATTTAATTTCACTTTTCATGCACAGCACCACCGCCAAGTGTAAGATGACCTGTTTTCTCCAAACGTTTCTATCTTCTAAAAATGTGCTTGGCTGAACTTGGGTCCTGTAAGATCCTAAAGCATTCCAGCCACAGATCTTCCCACAGCTGCAACAAGAGCTTGGGTGAGAAGCAGCATTTCTTTAATCTCTCTCATTCAGTACTGAAAGCATCTTGATTACATAACCAAAACAGAGGAGCAATTATATAAACGCTGCAGGCCAAAACGGATCAGAACGCCAGGATTTCAGAGTCCTTTCACCCATGACACACCTACAAGAATTTTGTGTACATTTCACAGGTATGACATAACCCGTCTTGTTTCAAGAACATTCCACTCCAGGTAGGGGAAGCAGAGACAGAAAAGTGGTCTGGGATGAGTGTTACTGGAAGGATATTTCAACGACAGCAGTGAAGGAAAGGAAAATGCACAGCAGGCCTCGCCAATTGCCAAGAAAATCCAACACGGTCACATTTGACTTCAAAAGAGGAAACTTCACAAAAATGAGGGGATTGGTAAAAAGAAAGCTGAAAAACAAAGTCCAGAGGGTCACATCACTCGAAAATGCTTGGAAGTTGTTTAAAAACACTATATTAGAAGCTCAACTGGAGTGCATACCGCAGACCAGAAAAGGTACCGCCAGGGCCAAGAAGATGCCAGCATGGTTAACGAGCAAAGTCAAGGAAGCTCTTAGAGGCAAAAAGTCTTCCTTCAAAAAATGGAAGTCTTGTCCAAATGAAGAAAATAAAAAAGAACACAAACTCTGGCACAAGAAATGCAAGAAGACAATAAGGGATGCTAAAAAAGAATTTGAGGAGCACATCGCTAAGAACATAAAAACCAACAACAAAAAATTCTATAAATACATTCAAAGCAGGAGACCATCTAGGGAGACAATTGGACCCTTGGATGATAAGGGAGTCAAAGGTGTACTAAAGAACGATAAGGAGATTGCAGAGAAGCTAAATGAATTCTTGGCATCTGTCTTCACAGTGGAAGATATAGGGCAGATCCCTGAACCTGAACTAACATTTGCAGGAAGGGATTCTGAGGAACTGAGACAAATAGTGGTAACGAGAGAGGAAGTTCTAAGCTTAATGGACAATATAAAAACTGACAAATCACCAGGCCCAGATGGCATCCACCTGAGAGTTCTCAAAGAACTCAAATGTGAAATTGCTGATCTGCTAACCAAAATATGTAACTTGTCCCTTGGGTCCTCCTCCGTGCCTGAGGACTGGAAAGTGGCAAATGTAACGCCAATCTTCAAAAAGGGATCCAGAGGGGATCCCGGAAATTACAGGCCAGTTAGCTTAACTTCTGTCCCTGGAAAACTGGTAGAAAGTATTATTAAAGCTAGATTAACTAAGCACATAGAAGAACAAGCCTTGCTGAAGCAGAGCCAGCATGGCTTCTGCAAGGGAAAGTCCTGTCTCAGTAACCTATTAGAATTCTTTGAGAGTGTCAACAAGCATATAGATAGAGGTGATCCAGTGGACATAGTGTACTTAGACTTTCAAAAAGCGTTTGACAAGGTACCTCACCAAAGGCTTCTGAGGAAGCTTAGCAGTCATGGAATAAGAGGAGAGGTCCTCTTGTGGATAAGAAATTGGTTAAGAAGCAGAAAGCAGAGAGTAGGAATAAACGGGCAGTTCTCCCAATGGAGGGCTGTAGAAAGTGGAGTCCCTCAAGGATCGGTATTGGGACCTGTACTTTTCAACTTGTTCCTTAATGACCTAGAATTAGGAGTGAGCAGTGAAGTGGCCAAGTTTGCTGATGACACTAAATTGTTCAGGGTTGTTAAAACAAAAAGGGATTGCGAAGAGCTCCAAAAAGACCTCTCCAAACTGAGTGAATGGGCAGAAAAATGGCAAATGCAATTCAATATAAACAAGTGTAAAATTATGCATATTGGAGCAAAAAATCTTAATTTCACATATACGCTCATGGGGTCTGAACTGGCGGTGACTGACCAGGAGAGAGACCTCGGGGCTGTAGTGGACAGCATGATGAAAATGTCGACCCAGTGTGCGGCAGCTGTGAAAAAGGCAAATTCCATGCTAGCAATAATTAGGAAAGGTATTGAAAATAAAACAGCCGATATCATAATGCCATTGTATAAATCTATGGTGCGGCCGCATTTGGAATACTGTGTACAGTTCTGGTCGCCTCATCTCAAAAAGGATATTATAGAGTTGGAAAAGGTTCAGAAGAGGGCAACCAGAATGATCAAGGGGATGGAGCGACTCCCTTACGAGGAAAGGTTGCAGCATTTGGGACTTTTTAGTTTAGAGAAAAGGCGGGTCAGAGGAGACATGATAGAAGTGTATAAAATTATGCATGGCATTGAGAAAGTGGATAGAGAAAAGTTCTTCTCCCTCTCTCATAATACTAGAACTCGTGGACATTCAAAGAAGCTGAATGTTGGAAGATTCAGGACAGACAAAAGGAAGTACTTCTTTACTCAGCGCATAGTTAAACTATGGAATTTGCTCCCACAAGATGCAGTAATGGCCACCAGCTTGGACGGCTTTAAAAGAAGATTAGACAAATTCATGGAGGACAGAGCTATCAATGGCTACTAGCCATGATGGCTGTGCTCTGCCACCCTAGTCAGAGGCAGCATGCTTCTGAAAACCAGTTGCCGGAAGCCTCAGGAGGAGAGAGTGTTCTTGCACTCGGGTCCTGCTTGTGGGCTTCCCCCAGGCACCTGGTTGGCCACTGTGAGAACAGGATGCTGGACTAGATGGGCCACTGGCCTGATCCAGCAGGCTCTTCTTATGTTCTTATGCTCTTATGTTCTTATGTTCTTAATTTGGTTGAAGTCAGTAAAGCTATTAAACAAATTAGAATAACAAAGCTAGTGGACCTAATTGGATTCCTGCTCAAAACTTTAAAGAAGGTGGGCCTGAACTTATGCAACAACTTCGTAAGCTCATCAAAGAGATCTGGATGAGGGAGGAGATCCTGGAAGACTTTAGGGACACCATAATTATCACTCTTTTCAAGAAGGGTGATAGAAGAGATTGTGGGAACTATCGAGGCATCTCTCTTCTTGCTACCACAGGTAAAATCCTTGCAAGGATCCTCACAAATCACCTCCTACCTATCTCAGAAGATATCCTCCCTGAATCCCAAAATGGTTTCCGCCCTTCCAGGGGGACAGTGAATATGATCTTCACTGCACGACACCTTCAAGAAAAATGCAAGGAGCAAAACCGGCCTTTATATATTGCATTTATTGATCTGACTAAGGCCTTTGATACTATGAATCAAACTGCTCTCTGGACCATCCTTCTGAAAACTGGATGCCCTGATAAATTCGTCAATATTTTGCAACCCTTATTCATCACACCTTCACAAGAACATGACAGTGACAATTTTGGATAACAATGGCTTTCAGAGCAATCCATTCAGAGTCGGATCAGGCGTAAAACAGGGTGCGTCATTGCTCTGACCTTATTTGTTATTTTCATTGCTATGATTCTACACCTTAATGAGGAGAAACTTCCTACTGGTGTGGAAATCATATATCGAACAGATAGAAAGCTTTTTAATCTCAGTAGACTGAAAGCAAAAATAAGGTAATCACAACCTCTGTCATAGAACTTCAATATGCCAATGATAATGTAGTCTACGCACATTCAGAGAAAGACCTTCAAACTATTCTAAATGTCTTTGCAGAAGCATATGGAAAGCTTGGCCTCTCGCTTAATATCAAGTGCTTTACATTTTAAAAAAAAGTAAGTTCACAAAAATCCAAGATGAATGACTCCAACTCAGTCCTTTCTAGCATTTCCCCCCAATTGCAGTACTGGATCTCCTTAATTACATGTGCCTACCTCCAATCTCGTTTGACCAATCAAATGCCAGGGTGCCTGACACCCCCAAAGGCCTTCCAAGAAAGAAGGTGCCCAGAAGCACCAACACCAAGAAAGTTCTGGGGAGAGGGGGAGGACATTCAAAGGAGGGAAGTGGTACTTCCACCACCCAGAGTGGCACTTCCCATGCACTTAGACAGATTTCATTCATGCTCTGGCGCAAAACCCATCACTCAATTCTATGAAACATATGTAAGATAGGTTCTGGGTACACTGTGCCCACATCTGGGGCAGGGGACGGTTTAAGAAAGCAGAAAATTGCAGAGCCAAGGGGAAAAAAAACTTCTGCTGAGTTCATGAACTTATGGGGTGAGCCACTTCCAGAAACTGCAGAAACACTGACCTTTCTTTGGAATTCGGCAAGATAGTCGTCTGACCAGCAGAGGGCACTCTGTTAACGTCTGCTACATATTTTTATTTCAGGGGAAGGCTGTTATATAGACACTGCAGATAGGGCAATATTATTGGATTAATGTCCTGCTGGTTTCGGAGTGCCTGTCACTGCTTTGTATACCAATTCTGCTAGCTATTTATTTATTTTATATCCTGCCCTTCCTCCCAGTAGGATCCCAGGGTAGCTGTTATAATTGATTTTTAAAAGAATTATTATTATTGCTGCATCGCCCTTTATCAGTTGTGCACCTCCCTGTGCACTAATGTGAAAGGAAGGGTGGTATACAAATGCATTATAATTTCAGTTTTCGAAAGAGTACCCCTATGGGCCTATTTCTTCAGGAGAGGCGCAACTCTGTCCCATGCAGGCTGCCTACCTATCCCCCAGACTCATGATCTGCTCACTCACCGTACCACCATCTTAATTTATTATTACTATTAGTATTATTATTATCTCCAAGCGACTTACAATATTAAAAATAAAAACAAATATATCATAGTAGTATAGTAGCAAATTCAGAAGTCCCTTCATGATAGTCACAGCCACACCTCTCCCTCCCTTTTTGCTGCTGGTTTTAGAATGAGATGCTTGTTAATGGCTTCTCCCACAACAACCAATGTACCTAGGAACTAATCAGCATGAAAGGGGAGAGTGTTAGCTAATGAAGAGTCTTCTCAGTGGCTGATTCGCCTCCTTTTACTCTGGCTCCAATCAGCAGGAAAAGACAAGGAAGCATGCTAGAAGACTCTTCTCAGTGGCCAACACACTCAGCTTTCATGCTGATTGGCTCATAGGACGCTGGAGACATAGGGACCCTGCTGGGACCCTGCTCCCAAAAAAATAAGGGGTCTGAGATACCCGAGACCCTGGACAACTACATCCCTGATTATATTATAAAGAACAAAGAATAAAACAACAGCAACACCCCCATACAGCCACAGGAAGCTTGGACAGCTTATTAATAACACAACAACATAATCTCAGTTGCCTGGGGGGGGGGGGAATGAAAATGGACTGCCTTCAAGTTGATCCTGGCTTATGGCGACCCTATGAATAGGGTTTTCATGATAAGCGGTATTCAGAGGTGGTTTACCATTGCCTCCCTCTGAGGCAGTGACTGGCCCAAGGTCACCCAGCGAGCTTCATAGCTGTGTGGGGATTCAAACCCTGGTCTCCTGGGCCATAGTCCAGCACCTTAACCACTACACCACACTGGCTCTGGGGGGAAAAATACATCTTTTTACAGAATTTACACAAGTGTTGTTAGTTACATGTAAAATGGTCCTTCACAGTAGGCTTGTTCACATGTTACACTGAACACAGGTACAGGCTGACTCTACACATATACAAGTGTTTGTGTGAAAAAAAGTGTGTCCTTGTTGATCTGTAGTACTAGGAATTGTTCAACTGTTGTGTGCGCACAGATACACAGCCTATACATTTAGTGAAATTTACATGGGAATAACCATACAGCACAACTGTTTAGGTACACAGATTGTACACTCGTTGAATGCAGTGCATGAATACCACTATTCAAATTGCCAAGAAGTGGGGCCTGCCACCGTGGTTGTCCCTGGTCAGGGGTTACTTCCTCCATGTGGTAGATTTTTAGAGCATCTGAACCAAGTGTACAACATAAACGGTCCCAGTTCTCACCTCAGCCACAAGCTCACCCAGTGACCTTAAAGAAGCCGCTGCCCTCTCAGCTTCAAGCCTCCCATTCTGGGGATATTAACACTGCTCTAACGTACAGGGCTGCTGTAAGGATTACTGAACATCACAGGGCCCTCTTGGTAGCTCTCTACCCTCAGATGTTTGAGGGGTGGTGGTCTAGGAGAGGGCTTTCACTTTGGAAGCCCCAAAACTAGGGGATTCCCTCCCTACAAAGATGTGTCTAGCACCATCCCTGCCCAGCTTTCGTCCTATACTGAAGATGCACCTCTTTAGGCATTTTTGTGGTTTACCTTATAATTGTTAATTAATGCATGATTTTGGTTGCATGTATGTGGTTTTTATTTGGTTTTAGATTGTACTTCTTGTGTTGTTGTGTAACTCACCCTCGGATCTTAGGGTGAAGAGTGGGTAATAATAACAATTATTTATTATCATCATCATCTTCAGGTTTTTGTTTTTTTTAAAAAAAACACCAGCTTTTCAAGCTGAGAAAGACAAAGTTCAGGACTATGGTATGGCTGGTGTTTTACCAGCTCAGAAAACTTAAAAAAAAAATGTTGTCTTTTCTTTGCCTTGAGATTTAGAATAAAAAAGACGGAGGAGCTAGGATAGCCATGTTGTGCTGTTTTTAGTTGCGTGCAGGGGAGGGGGGGGAACACGCCTCTGCATTGCCCAAGAAACAGGAGACTGAGGAAGGGAAGGAAGGAGATCATGGAGGTGAAATTGGCAGGAAAGATATTGGGGAAGGGCCGTAGCTCAGTGGCAGAGCATCTGCCTTGCGTGCAGAAGGTCCCAGGTTCAATCCCCAGTATCTCCAGGCAGGGCTGGGAGAGACTCCTGCCTGAAACCCTGGAGAGCCCCTGTCAGTCAGTGTGGACAATACCGAGGTAGATGGATGAACCAATGGTCTGACTCAGCATAAGGCAACTTCCTATGTTCCTATGCATACAGGGCCCTTGTGCTGATGGCCACATCAGAATCTATAAGTTGACATAAACTTTTGAGCAACAGTATCGGCAGCAGCAGCATCTATTGCATTCAGTGACACAGCGACATTGGAGAACAGGGATTGGGAAGGTGTGGCCCTCTGGATGTTGCTGGACTCCAGCTCCCATCAGCCCCAGCCAGCATGGCTAATAGTCTGGGATGTTGGGAATTGTAACCCAACAACACTTGGAGAGCCATAGGCTCCCCATCCCTATTGCAGATTAAGCAGGGGGGGTGACACTTTTACGTGATCCCGAAGAACAGTTAAAAGAGTCTGGGGGGGAGGGGATGGAATTGCAAGAGAAAGTGGAAAGGAAACTAAACTATCTGCAGGTTCCCAGACCATGCAAAACCCTGCCCAAACAGGATTTTGCTGCCCTGCCCTGCAGACCGACCCAGTTTCTGGAGCAACGCTTCAGTCAGCATCCGATTGTGCAATCTCTGTTCAGAGACCCCCTTTACAAGAAGGGCATAGAGTTCAGAGCCAATCGATGCCTCAGCCTACGAGCTACACTATCCACTTATTTTCAACCGTTTTATCAAGTGAACATAAAGAAGGCAGGGCAAGGTTTCTGCCCTGATTGAGTTTACATAGTCTAGCAGATCACTCTACAGAGAGAGCCGCGTTTCAGCAAGGAAAGGATGACAGAGGTACAAAGCAAGCAAGAGGGTTGTGACCATGGCAACAGCAGAGCACCGACTCCAAGGCAGGTAAATGAAGCACCAGCCCATTGGGATTTTACTCAAGAGACCAGGCCATGAGGTTTCTCCTCTAAGCTTTCCTTGATTTTAAGAGTCTGCCCAAAAGGACTGCCTTCTGTGCCACCGCTGTCTGACCTGTGCAATTTGAAAACGTGGTTTGAAGCACCTCTACAAATCCATGATCTGGATGTTAGCACTAATCAAAATTTATACAAATATCATGGTAAACTATGGTTTAAGGAAACATGGAAATGGAAGAAGGAATCACCACCTGAGAAGAGAGGAGCTAGTGTACAAGCCTACAGCACATTTCCGATCTTGCAAACCATAGTTCCTCCTAACCATGGATTGACAGATCATCTGAACCAAACCAGTGGCTTATACGACGTCCACTGAAAGAAAAAAGCTAAAAATATAGCTGGTATTACAATACCTGTGATACGATTCCTGTAAGGAAGCAGCTCTGACTAATGACTCATTATCCCTAGCTGTATATCACCAGTAATAACCTTACTATTGTGCCTCACATTGAATTGTACCTCCTTTAATTTTTCCTCTAGATGTGCACGCATAGACAAGAGGAAATATAGTTCCAGGAGTATTTAAAAAAACACTAGTGGTATCTACTTAATGTGTATAGGTATAGACTAGAGACATTTCATTCAAGAACTTATTATTTATTATCACATTTATGTCCCACTTTTCCTCCAGGGAACTCAAGGTGGTATACATGGTTTTCCTCCTTCCCCATTTCATCCTCACAACAACCCTGTGAGGTAGATTAGGCTGACAGACAGGGATTGGCCCAAGCTCACCCAATGAGCTTCATGGCCAAGCAGGGATTTGAACCTTGGTGTCCCAGGACCTAGTCTTGCAGGTCCTAGTCCAATACTCTAACCGCTACACCACACTGGCTCTCATAAGATGAAGTGTTGAACTGACTTTCAAGAGATAGTTGCATGTGATGAACGAAGTGTCAGACTTGGCCTTAGGTTATGTGGGTGATGCTGGGCCAATCGCTGCCTCTTCGAACTCAATCTACCTTGCATGGCTGTTGTGAGGATAAAATGGGATACCCCACGCAAGTCATGTCGAGCGCCTTAGGAGAACAGAAGGATACAAGTGTAAGGAATAGGAAGAACATTGGCAACACCAGTGGGAGGGCCTTTATCAGGAAGAAAGCTCTCAATCTGAAGTCAAACATCACGTCCTTAACTAGCTTACAAGTCTTGAAGGGACAATGGCGAGTGAAGCAGGAGGATTACAAAGCCATGTAATAATTTAACTATCAAGACCACATTGTGTAATCTTCCAGCCCAAGGCTAGTTGAAGGATCATACAAATCTGCAGCTATCTGATAAAACCAAAGCGTCCCAAGCAACCGCATTTGTTCCCAACTTGGTCTTTTCTTTATCTCAAGACACGCTTGGATGATTTTGAGTGGGAAGCCTGGAAGCTTCATGGTATCAGTCACCTGAGCAGCCCCAATGAACTCAGCAGCCCAGCCACGCAGAGATGGCAGCTAGCACACAGAAAGAAATCATAGGAACGTAGGCAACTACCTTATACCGAGTCAGACCAGTGGCCCATTTAGCCCAGTGTGGTCTACACTGACTGGCAGTAGCTCTCCAGGGTTTCCGGCAGGTGGACATTAGCAGATGCCAGCCCAATAGCAGATAGTTCATGAGCAGGGACATTCTGGCTATATCCGGTTCCGGTAAACCCCTGTATTTGCTAGTTAGCTAAGAAAACTGATGTTGCATTCCTGGCTATTGTGGCTAACAAACAGTGACAGACTTCTCCTGCTCGTATTCCTATCTATCTCTCTTTGGGAAGGGCAGTAGATCAGTGGTCGATCATCTGTTTTGTATGCAGAAAGTCGCATGTTCAAGCCCTGGCATCTCCAGGTATAGATGGGGAAAGCCTCCTGTGTGGATCCCTGGAGAGCCACTGCCAATCAGTGCCAACAATACTGAGCTAGATGGACCACAGACCTCACTCCGTAGAAGGCAGCGTCCTCCGTTCATCCATTTAATAAATCAATCAATCCTGAATTTGGCTCCTGTGGATAGGCAGAAGGCTGGTCTGGCTTAGCAAGACAACTTCCATACCTTCTTTATAAATGTCTACTTTAAGGTAAGCTTGAATTTATACATCAGGAGCTCAATGGCTTTTCTTCCTCAGCCTTTGGAGTTGTGTGCCTTCTTCACCTGCCAAAAAGGTAAACTCTTTATCTCACCTGCCAGCTTCAGAAATAGTTCCAAAATGGTCCAAAACAAGAAAATTAAGGAGGCGGGAAGCAAACTTAGCTTGTCTGGTACATGGTTATTTCTACCATCTCATTCTCCTGCATTTGTAGATGACGCCTAGAAGAGACTGTCCCACCAACGGCCCTCTGGCGAGTTTGGATCTGGGGTGAGACTTGAACTAGGGATTTCTTTGTTCACTCCCCTATTCAGTCTCTTGGCTACCACATTATAATATCACAGCCTTCCTCAACCTTGGCTGGTTGGAGCTCGATGGGAGTTGTAGTCCAACATATCTGGAGGGCACCAGGTCAAGGAATGGTGCACTATCAAAATCAGACCCAGCTCACCCATGCCTTCAGAAGCTCAAGAGTTAACTGGCACATCACCATGCAACATGAGATTTCCCTGGACTGTTTGAAGACTACAGCAGGACCAAAAAGCAATGGTGTTCCACAGGTAAAGACAAGCAAACTTGGAAGATCCCACTTTGCTCATACCAGGGATCACCCCTTTTACATCTTTGCCAAGGCTCTACTGTACTCTTATTCTTCAAGAGCCTTCCCTCCGCTAATTTAAAAGCAGAGACCATGTTTGTTCTTTCGCTTAATGATAAGTTAAAAGACATAATTGTGTGACAGTATATTCTCACAATTCAGAAAGGTGCCTCCGTCTTCAGACATGCTATTAAAAACCTTTTTGTTCTGCAGGGCTTTAAAAACAAAAAAGATCAAGCTTTATTGCCTCTATACTAGCTGTTCGATTCTGTTTTAATATTCTTTTATGCTGTGTACGTCATGATGCTCCTTTTTAAAAATGTTTTTATTGCCTAGGTTGTAAGCTGCCTTGGAAAGGTTTTAGCTTGAGAGAAAGGGTAAAAATGAATTAAATAAAAGAGAAACAAACAACTCTGCCAGTAGCGTGGGTGCAAAGTAAAAAGTGACAGGATTTCAATTCCACAAAGTTCACGCGTATGCATTTACGTGCATGTGCACTAGAGACGGCATACATCCATTCACTGCTCAGAGATTTAACTTAATGACAACACTAGCAAATCATATTAACACATATTGGGGAAGGGGCTGTAGCTCAGTGGGAGAGCACCTGCTTTGCGTGCTTTCAGTCCCCAGCGTGTCCAGGTAGAACTGACAATGTCCCCTGCCTGAAACCCTAGAGAGCCACTGACAATCAGTGTAGGGCACCCAGGAATATAGTAGCAAATTCAGAAGTGCAGGATCCCTTCATGATAGTGACACCACACCCCCTCACAGCCACACCTCCTCACTTGCATGCTTGCTCTGTCACCATCTCCACACTGCTGAGTCCTTTCTACGTGCGCCTTCTCCCACAATAGCGGATGTCTCTAGGAACCAATCAGCATGAAAGGGGCATGTGTTGGCTACTGAGAAGAGCCTTCTCAGAGGCTGACTAATCTCCTTTCACCCTGATTGGCTCCAATCCGCAGGAAAAGTCAAGAGAAGCATGTTAGAAGATTCTCCTCAGTGGCGAATACACTCCACTTTCATGCTGATTGGCTCGTAGGACCCTTGAGACAAAGGGACTCTGCTTGGACCCTGCTCCCCGAAAGGTAAGACACACACACCCCGAGACCCCGGATGACTACACCCCTGAAGGCACCTTTTTATGCTCATAAAAGACAAAAATACAGAAAAGAAGGACTATATTCGCGTACTCTTGGTAAACAGGGACATATGCAAAAGCCCATCTCAAAGTGCCAAAAATATGTTTATGCAAAGGCATTAGCGCTGAAGCATCTTGGACAGCTCCTTGAAATTTTGGACTAAAACCCGGAGCAGATTCCACTGCCCCACTGACATGGGGCCACCAGGCACTACTACTACTACGGCATATAACCAAGGGGCCTGCAATTCACTGCAAATTCAGGGTGTGGATGAGGCAGACAAATCCCAAAAATATTTGACTGTGCTGGTGTCAAAGATATAGGCTTCAAATAAAAATCAGAATGTTGGGTTGTCTCCAATGCCAGTCCTACGCAGAGGAGGAGTTGTTGTTGTTGTTATACGCCTTCAAGTCAATTACGACTTATGGCGACCCTATGAATCAGCGACCTCCAATAGCATCTGTTATAAACCAGGCTCACTAAAATTAATGAATCTAAGTTAGCCATTTCCAATCACTTCAGTGGGTCTTCTCTTGAGTAGGACTGGCATTGCATACAACCCATAATGTTAGTGGGGGTTGCACTTATCAGATTTATTTTTAACGGAATTGGTAAGGAAGGCTGGGCTTTGAGGCATCAGGGAATAATGCTTGCTCTGTTCCAATCCTGCCCGAGTGGAAATCCTGAACTGCTTTCTCCTATCCACAGGGTCCTTCTTTCTTGACTCCTTTCCCATAAATTTACATAGGAACATAGAAACTGCCTTATCCCTATCCCAAGTCAGACCACTGACCCACATAGCTCAATGTGGTCTACACTGACTGGCAGCAGCTCTTCAGGGTTTCAGACAGGAGTCTGTCCCTACCTGGAGATGCCGAGGACTGAACTTGGGACCTTATGCTCCTTCTAGGTAGAGCGGGATATAAATTTAACAAATAAATGAAAACAGAATGCATGCAAACCAGATGCTCTACCGCTAAACTACGACCCTTTGCCATGTTTACATTTACACCCCACTTGCCTTCCATCATGGAACCCAAGGCACCATACATGCAGTTAGCAGTCAGTCACCCATCCAGCCACTGACTAGACCCAGCAAGGCGGTGGTTTCATCCACCTCCAAGCCATCCATCATTGGGCTTGCTGTGTTTTGCACGCCATGCTTTCGATGTCTGCAGACCATATGGACCAGAGGACCCAATAACATAACTGCCAGCACTTCAGAAGAAGTCTACCCTGGTTTCTGGATATCAAAACCCAAGTGCACAACTACTACACAGAACACATTCTTCACAGGGAAATCACTTACCTCTATTGTAGGATCATATTCGTCTACAAAATGATTCTGAATAAGCTGTATTGTCAGTGCGCTCTTGCCTACGCCACCAGCTCCAACAACGACGAGCTTGTATTCCGTCATCTTCTGTAGGCCTGTTGAAGATCAAGCAGAAGTATCAACTTATTTCTTTATATCTCGCCCTTCCTCCCGAAAGAACCCAGGACAGCAGACACGTCAACTAAACAATTTAACAACAAAAAGAAAACCATTCTAGAAACAGTTAAAAATATTCTTTCACCCAATGATCTCCAGGTTGCCAGGAACCCTTTCAGCCACGGGGAAACAGGAATGTTTTCAATTTCCTCCTGCAAGTCAACAGTGGTGGAGACAGACTCAACTCACTAGGAAGGGCATTCTACAAATGGGGAGCCACCACTGAAAAGGCCCTGCCAGAGGTCACCACCAACCAGGCAGCCCCGTTAAATGGAACACCAGAGCAGAGCTTGGAAAAGTTACTGTTTTGAACTACAACTCCCATCAGCCCCAGCCAGCATGCCCACTGGATTGGGCTGATGGGAGTTGTAGCTCAAAAAAGTAACTTTTCCAAGCTCTGCACCAGAGAACCCCTGGCGATATGTAACCTCTGATTGTCTGAATTTGCCCTGTCTCCCCAACAAGTTCTAAGACACATAAACAAGAAAAGAACGCTGTTAAGTAAGCAAAGTTCTTATTCCTATGGGTTGTATCCAATGCTGGTTCTCCTCTGACTAACTTAGGTCCATTGATTTCAGTGGGTTTACTTCAAGTAGAAGGTAGCTGGATACTATCCTACACTTTCCAAATCTGACATCAGAAATGGCAATATCCAGAAGCCTGGAGAACATTTCAATCTGCCAAGACAACCGGTGACTGACTTTAGGTTAGCCACCCCAGAACAAAGGAACTTCAAAAGAGAAAGCAGGGACCACATCCACACACACACGGACCACTTGAAAATTGCTGAGGGCCTTGGTAGAGCCCTGAATGAGTTTTCTGCCTATTGTGGCAACTGCAGTTCCACAGAATTCAAATAGTAGTACAAGAAATAAAAGCAATAAAACTACAGCTTAAAAAGCAATTATGAGTAGTATTCAGCCCAACGGATGTGCTGTCTCCTGTCTTTAACCAGAAATCCAGACACACAATGGTCCCCTTTCATTGCAGAGGCACCTTTTATTAAGGAAGCACCTCTCAGTGAAAGAGCTTCCAGTTGGGACCGAACTGCTGCTCCAATATCAGGCTGAGTCCAAGGTTGATTGTTGCTGAAGCAACGTCCGGAGTTTTGCTCTCCTTTCATACTCAGCCTGAGCCCTGCACAAGGCAGTTTTAAGAGCACAAGAGGAGCCCAGCCGGATCAGGCCAATGGCCCATCTAGTCCAGCATCCTGTTCTCACAGTGGCCAACCAGATGCCCATGAGAAGCCTGCAAGCAGGACCTGAGCACATCAGCGCTCCCCCCACTTGTTATTCAAAGGCACACTGCCCCCAACAATGGAGATAACCAGTGGAGGGCACAGAAGCCAGCAATTGGTGCAGCCAACAAATTCTAGTTTTGCTCCCCCCTCCTCCTTGATGAATTCTATAAGAGCAGTGCTGAGGGAAAGGAGGAGCAAGCTGATAGGCAGTGCTGCCACCCCCTGGGCTGGTTGGAAGCAAGAAGGCAGGCAGGTGGGGGCTAGCGTAGGGCAGATTGAGGTTGTTGGGACCATTCCCTGTTTGTCCTGTAAGAACATAACATAAGAACTGAAGAAGAGCCTGCTGGATCAGGCTAGTGGCCCATTTGGTCCAGCATCCTGTCCTCATAGTGGCCGACAAGATGTCTATGGGAAGCCCACAAGCAGGACCTGAGCACAAGATCAGCATCCCCTTCTGCGGTTTCCATCAGCCGGTATTCAGAAGCATACTGCCTCCAAGTATAGAGGCAGAGCACAGCCACCATGGCTAGAAGCCATTGATAGCTTTGCCGAGCCAGAGGTCAGAGCAGGACATTGGCCACCGTGCTTCAATGGTCAGTGCATGGGATGGGCAAGTGGATCCGTATGCGGCGCTTAAGGCTTTCAAGCAAGGGCTTATTCACACACATTGAGTTCATGGCAGTCAGTGTTTTCTGAACCAAGTTGCAGCTGTGGCGACATAACTGGCATATCAGCAAACCAGCTCAGCCTATCACAAGCCGCATTCAGCCTGGATTGACCTTTGACACCCGTTGCAAGTATAGCTTTTTGGAATGGATGCGATCAGGAATCGAAAGCAGAAGCAAGGACATTTGTGGCATTTGGCACAAATGCAACAAACACAACCTCTGACAGTGTGGCTGAGGAGCACTATGGTTTGCCTGAAAACCACTCTGCCATGGCTTCAAAGGCCTGCATGAATAAAAGAAGAGGGATTGGAACCATGGCTTCCTGGTTCCAAGGCTAGTTCACTCACTGAAGCAAATTCAACCGTCACTTTAGGGCTATTTATTTGCTTATTAGCGAAATTTGTATAAAGTTTTTCACCCAAAAAGATTTCAAAGCAACTTGTGGTAAATCAGAACACTGCCGCAATTCAAACACCATTTTTAAAAATTACAACCAAGATGGGGGGGAGGGGCTGCTATCAAGTTAGGAACCTAATTGCTTGAAATTAATTTATCATCAGGACCAGTTGAATGTTGCGCCTTATCTGTAAAAATTACATTTACTCTGATGGTACCGCAGAATGTTATTTTAAAATGTGGGACTTCAGACAATAATATTGTACGATTGCTATTGGTTATCATGTTCTCTACTCCTATTAGAGTCAAGTTTTATCTAGGCAGGTAATCTATGAGCCATTAAATGGCAACACAGACTTTTCTTGTACTTTGAACTTAAAACATATCATGCTCATGATGTAGCTTCTACTGAAATCAATGTAACCCAAGTTCCATATTAATATATGCTAGTCTAACAGAGGCAGCCATCAGATTTTATCATTACATCAGAATGATAAAACTTCTTCAAGCAAGGAGATTTTAATTCATACCAGATTTCTCTTCACTAAACCATGTAAAATGGGTTAGACTGAAACAGACTGCGAAGTGCCCAAAGACAATTTGAATAAACTGGGATTAGCATCTTGGTTTCTCACTTCCAAACCTAAAGATACTAGTAGGGATGGTGCAGAATATTTGCAAAATTGGATTTGGTATCGAATTCTGGGATAATCCACAAGTTCATCTCATAACTGAACAGGCTCCCATTCTTTGCATGCATTTGCGGCTGTTAGCAACACTGTAATTTTTTTTTTTAATCCACAGCGAGAATTACATAATTATTCACATCATTGTTTTCGTAATCTGCTGCTGCTATATACATTATATAAATATACAGCTGCAAAAGGAACAACAGAGAAAATTACATACTTTTTCAGAAAAAATAACCAAAAAAAGGGAGAACTGGGAATCGCAATAACTAGCAGAGACAATTTATAGCAAACAGGAACTGGCAGCCCATCTGACATTCTGAAAAACGGAATGAAATCAGATAGCGGAATCAGATAGCGATACCATCCCTAGATACTAGCCACCGTGTTTTTCAATCTTTCGACCTTCAGGGAACAGTTTCTACTTCAGACTTGTCTGCCAAAGAACCCCTTGATGGAACCTCTGTAAATTGCAGAGAATTTTGGCAAATGTCCCAAGGTGTGCACCCAGCTCATCTGGGCGCTAAGCAAACCTGTTAAGCCTCACCTTGACCTATGTAAATGGAGAGCATGGCCTACCTAGAATACACCGCCTATCCCCTGCATCTGTACAATAAAAGGGAAACATTGTAGCAGCGGGCAAAGTATCTTCCAGGGAGAGTTGTTCATCATAATGGATCTCGTCATAAAAACACATTCTTGTTCTGCATTTTTTTAAAAAAAATCTGTTGGAAAATTCACATTCAAATATAAGTTAAATATGTATTCTTTTCCCCTCAAAACATGCATTTCTAAAACCTTATTCATGTGTTATTCAAGTGTAGGGCATAAGGGTGCAGAGCAGCATTCCCCTAACTTTGTGCCTTCCAGATGTTTTGGACTCCACCTTCCATCATTCCTAGTTATTGGCCATGCTGGCTGGAGCTTGATGGGAGTTGATCCTCTCCTGACGTTTTGGAGCACAAGTTTGGGGAGGATGGTGTAAAGCAAAGAGTGGGATTTCAGAGTAGCGCACAGCTGTTGTGCGAGCAGAAAGCCCCAGTTTTTTATTATTTGAATTTATATCCTGCCCTTCCTCCCAAAGGAACCCAGAGAGGCAAACATATCAACACAGCATTTTATCAACGGAAAGCAATCTGGTGAATGCTTCCTTGGAAGAGGGTGCAATACCATTAGCCCTCAAGGAGGCAATAATAAAAGCCCATTCTGAAAAAGTCCTCCTTGGATCCCCAAGAGTTGAACAACTTTCGCCCAATTTCCAATTTACCATTCTTGGGCAAGGTGATCGAGCGAGTGGTGGCTACTCAGTTACAGACACACTTGGATGAAGCGGATTATTTGGATCCATTCCAGTCGGGCTTCAGGACTGGACATGGAACTGAAACAGCCTTGGTCGCTCTGATGGATGATTTGAGGAGGGCGTTGGACAGAGGTGAACATACATTCCTCGTCCTCCTGGACCTCTCAGCAGCTTTTGATACCGTTGACCACGGTATCCTCCTGGATCTCCTGAGGGGAATGGGAATAGAGGCACTGTTTTACAGTGGTTCCATTCCTATCTCTCTGATAGGCACCAGCGGGTGGCATTTGGAGATGAGGCTTCAGACCCTTGGCCTCTCAATTGTGGTGTGCCACAGGGTTCTATCCTCTCTCCCATGCTATTCAACATCTATATAAAGCCGCTGGGGGGCATCATCAGGAGATTTGGGCTGCAGTGCCACCAATATGCGGATGACACTCAGCTCTATCTCTCATTTAAGTCCTCACCAGAGATGGCTGTGGATACCATTTCCAAGTGCCTGGAGGCCGTAAGTGAATGGATGGGAAGAAACAGGCTGAAGCTGAACCCTGACAAGACCGAGGTACTGCTTGCGGGAGATAGGAGGAAGTTGGGTGATTTTGACATGGTGTTGAATGGGGTAAGATTGCCCCTGAAGGACCAGGTTCGCAGCCTCGGTGTTGTTCTTGATTCCCAGCTGTCCATGGAGGCTCAGGTCATGGCGGTGAGCCGGGCAGCTTGGTATCAATTACATTTGATACAAAGGCTGCGACCCTACCTCCCTGTCCATCTGCTCCCACAGGTGGTACATGCCCTGGTCTCCTCTTGCTTAGACTATTGTAATGCGCTCTATGTGGGGCTACCCTTGAAGATGGTCCGGAAATTACAGCTGGTACAGAACGCGGCGGCACGTCTGATCAAGAACAGCTGCCGCCGAGACCATATCACTCCAGTACTTAAAGATCTGCTCTGGCTACCAGTTGTTTACCGGGCCCAATTCAAGGTGTTGGTTTTAACCTTTAAAGCCCTACACGGTTTTGGTCCAGTTTATCTAAAGGAATGCCTTCAGCATCACCAGATAGGCCGCCAAACGAGATCAGCCTCCAAAGACCTTCTCTCGGTCCCACCAGTCAAAACAGCTAAGCTGGTGCGGACCAGAGAGAGGGCATTTTCAATTGTGGCCCCTGCCCTCTGGAACTCTCTGCCTTATGATCTCCGCCATGCCCCCTCCCTGACAGGCTTCCGCCGACAACTGAAAACATGGCTTTTTAGGCAGGCATTCGAGACCTCTGTCTAATTTAGTTTAAATTTTTGTATGATGGGGGTAGGTTTGGATTGAGTATACTTATTGTTGTTTTGTATTATATGTTATCTTTTACTCTATGTTATATTTTAGTCTATGTACGCCACCTAGAGTGGCCGTTAATACGGCCAGATAGGCGGCCTAGAAATAAATTTTTATTATTATTATTTATTATAGAACCAGTTAAAGATAAAATCACTCTTCCGCCCAGTGGTCTCTGGGTTGCTAGAATCAGTCTCCTTCAGCCAACAAATGTTTGGGTAAATAGGAATGTTTTCCAATTCCTCCTGAAAGAGACCATTCCACAAACGGGGAGCCACCACTGAAAAGGTCACAAGACAGCTGAATAATCAAGTATCCTAACTGCACATGAGCAGGAGCTTTTGCTCACACAGCCACACACAACACAAGGTTACAGGGAAGGTGTAGGGGAAGAGATGCAACACTGGGGGTGAGGCTAAAGGCGTGGCCTGCCCCTCGTTCTACAACAATTAATTTTAATTTAAGTTTTAACTGTTGTAAACTTCCCAGAGAGCTTCGGCTTTGGGGCGGTATACAAATGTAATAAATAAACAAACAGGGGTAGGGAACCTGTGGCCCTACAGATGCTGCTGGACTGCAGTTCCCGTCATCCCTGACTACTACCCATATAGGTTGGGGCTGATGGGAGTCCAGCAACACATGGTTGGCCACAGGATCCCCCAGTGTTTCCCAAACTGTGGCCCAGGGACCACCAGCGGGACCTTATCAGTGCAGCCTGCCCTTGGCTGCGCAGTAGCCTTTTGATTAGACCAGCCTTTCCCAACCAGTGTGCCTCCAGATGTTGTTGGACCAAAACTCCCATCTTTCCTGGCCATTGGCAATGCTGGCTGAGGCTGATGGGAGTTGTGGTCCAACAGCATCTGGAGGCACACTGGTTGGAAAGGCTGGATTAGACAGTCACTAGAAGCAGCCGCTCCTCACCCAATCCGGGAAGGGTACGGGAATTGGCCAGAGAGCGAGGTGAGAAAGAGGATATAGCAGGCAAAGTTGGAGAGGAAAGGAGAGGAGAGGAAATGTATGATGTGGGTGGCCGAGCGAGAGGGACGGAAGAGGAAAAGGACAGAATGGAGGGAGGTGGAAGGATGGATGGACTGGGGGGGAGTAATCCCTGGGGCTGCTGCTGAGCCTTGTGTTTCCTCCCTCCCTCTCTCCCCTTCTCCCCCTCTCTGTGGGGAAAGGGCTAGAGGGGCATAGAAGGAAATTGGAATGAGAGATAAAAGGGTTACTTTTTAAAGATAATTAGGAACACAGGAAGCTGCCTTCTACTGAGTCAAGCCATTGGCCCCTCTACCTCAGTACTGCCTACACCACTATTCTTCAACCTTGGGTCCCCAGGTGTTGTTGGACTACAACTCCCATCCTCCTTGACCACTGGCCAAGCTGTCTGGGGCTGATGGGAGTTGTAGCCCAGCAACATCCGGGGACCCAAGGATGAAGAACAGTGATCTACCCTGACTGGCAGCATCTCTCCAAGATTTCAGACAAGGGGCATATTCAGCCCAGCTTGGAGATGCCTGGGATTGAACCTGGGACCTTCTGCCTGCAAAGCAGATGATGAACCACTGAGCTACGGCCTTTCTCCTTAATAATAAATTGGAGATGACAACAGAGCTGATAAGACAGAGAATATATTACGGGATGAAGACATGAATGTAGAAAGAGTGAGGCTGAAAGAGACAGGCATTTTGGGGGTAGGCATCAGGTACAAGTCACGTGTGAAAGAGAAAGGGGGAAGAAATGGCAGAAGATGAGTTAAAATACTATGAGAGGCATGGGAGGAGGAGAGGAAATGGGAAATAAAAAACCCTCTCCATTTAGACCCTCTGGATCATCAAGTTTGGTTTAAAATGGGGAGGCTTAGGGGAAAGGCTGAGAACATCCCCATTCTGAAACCCCAGAGTCACTGCTAGTAAGTGTCAAAAATACTGATCTAAATTGATCTGTGCTCCTGACTCTGTGTAAGGCGGTTTCTTAAATTCCTACGATACCTCCAGAGCCAACGTTTGCAATGTTTGCTTGATGAAAGATGAAATATGGAACTCTGCACTGCAGCAAAGTGTTTCCTCATTTTCAGCTAAGGATTAGATATCATTAGAAGGTGATGGTCAGAAACCGCCTGCTGATGATGCCAATCTCTGCCTTCGTCAGCTGCCACCTTGCTACTGACTCCACAGTACACCACTATTTGGGACTGGTGGGTCTCAGTAACTTTTAGCCTTCTCAAGTGGGTCCGGGGGGAGGAGTGAGTTTCCCTGACATACGGGCTCAGAGAGGAAATGTTAGCACAAGAGGCATTACTAGAAAACAAGACACCTTTCCCTTCCTTAAGGTGCCCAATGGAGGCTGGTCCTTTAAGGCAAATGGGGCATTGCTCCACCAACCTCAGTCTACTGTCAGTGAGCTCCACCTGCCTGCCTTCCTACTTCCAGCTAAACCAGGGGGTAGTACTGCCTATCAGCTTCCTCCTCCTTAGTGTTGCCACTGTGGAACTCAGCAGGGAGGAGGATGGGGACAGAACCAGCATTATTTGGCTCTGCCTGCCATTGGCTCTGGCGCCACCTACTGTTGGGCTCCCTGCCTTCCGCCCCACCAGTCCCAAGGGGCACCAGCCACTGCCGCCCAAACCAACAGAACAGGCCAAAGTGGTACGCTACAATTGTTGGACTACAACTCTCATCTAAACTAGATGGGCTGATGGGAGTTAGAGACCAACCACATCTGGAAGGCCAAAAGTTCCCTTATCCCTGCAGTTGAAGGAAATCAGTAGCTCGGATTTCACACCCCACAACGGCACCACAACCATGTCCAGCAGCTTTATGATGTGGAACGTGCAATGACTGGGTTGGCCACAACACACATAGCATAAGAAGCACCTGCTGGATCATGCCAGTGGCCCATCTAGTCCAGCATCCTGTTCTCATGGTGGCCATCCAGATGCCTGCGGGAGGCCCGCAAGAAGGACCCGAGTGAACACGCACACCCCAGTCCCAAACATGAGTCCCTAGATGCATACACAGCACGGCAAATGCAAGAATGCCTCCTCTTGGATCAGTTGGACTTTTGTAATACCACAAGTGAGCTTCAGAGTGACACAGATTTTTTTTTTCATCAGGCTGAGGTGCTGAGAGTGAGAAAGAAGAAAGATCTGCCTTTGCCAAATTATTCTCCATCCTAGCCAAGTTTGTTCCTTTTAAGAAACAGTTCCAAGCACACCCTGCAAGACTCAGATTACAAATAGTTTGGCGTTGCTGAAAGAATGTATGTTGCAGAAGCCCTCCACAGACTGGACAGAGAGAAATGTTAAGCTCTTGGGAATTTCACCACTGGCAAGACAGCCATTTCTGCATATCCAGCACTCAGGATCGGCCTAGTTTCAGCCAGCTGCTGTCAGCAGTAGGGAGTACATCACATCTTTGTCTCCCCACTTGCTCTGGTTACAGCAGGCGGCAGCTGCACCACTAACCACAAGAACAGGGAAGTGGCACACCCACACTTACGAGGAACCTTCGGCACTGCTTGGCACCTAGATGTGCCAGATATTATTATTATTAATTACATACCACCTTTCCTCCAAGGAGCTCAGAGAGGTGTACATAGTTTTCCCCTCTCCATTTTATCCTCACAACAACCCTGTGAGGTAGGTTAGGCTGAGAGGCAGTGACTGGCCCAAGGTCACCCAGTAAGCTTCATGGCTGAGTGAGGATTTGAACCCTGGCCTCCCAGGTCTCGGTCCAACTCTCTAACCACTAGACCACACTGGCTCTGTAGAAAAGAAAGTTTCACCCCAGCCATTGGGCATGCTTGCTAGGGCTGATGAGAGTTGTAGCTCAGCAACATGTGGAGGGCCAAAGGTTGCCCACTCCTGTCATAGACCATAGTATGGGGCCATCACAGTAATAATACATGCCATGAAAATGTGTGTGCACGGATGCATTTGTGTGCATACATGCGTGCGTGCAATATTTTTTTTTTAAAAAAAATTAAATCATGCATGCAGTATCTATTCACACAAACAAAGAATGACCCGCAGAAAAACCAGAGGAATCTACAGGCATTATAGGTGCTAGAAAGGATTGTAAAAGGTGTGGAGAACTTCAGGCTCAAACACAGCCCTCCAGGCCTCTCTCCTCGGCCCGTATGACTCTCTCAGGCCATGTGCCCTCCCTCAGGCTACACACCCCACTGCCCCCACAAGTGCTTTTTCGCCTGGCTGGAACGTGTCCCTGAACTGTGATAAATCCTTTGGCTTGCCTGGACGGAGAGAGGTGTGTGCATGTATTAACCTCAGACTTAACACATGAACTGAATATAGCCTAGTACAACATTTCCCAACCTTTGGGTCCCCAGATATTTGCTGGACTACAGTTCCCATCATTCCTGACCACTGACCAGCTGGGGCTGATGGGAGTTGTAGTTTAACAGCCTCTGGGAAAGCTGGAAAAGACTGGCCTAGTATACAAAGGTAAGACTCACATCTGTTGCTCTGCCCCCTTTTGCCTCTGGCCCGCCCACATTTTGTCTCTTGCTCCGCCCACCACACCCAGAAGGTTACCTGCAAGGGAATGTAGCCCACGGAACGAAAAAAAGTTCCCCAGGTTATAAAGAAGATCACAGAAGGGCCTCTTCTTTCCCTACACCCCTGACAGTGGGCACAAAATCACAAAGACAACATAAGGTGTATGGAAGCATCAGGAATAGAAAAGAAGGGTTTGTAAAAGAGTTTACTTAGGCGGGAGATATATCTGATGAAGGCAGAAGCCAAAAGAGTTTTCTACATAGCTTTATGCTGAGTTTTGTTTTGCCAGCCACTGATTCAACCACATTTCTGTAGCTGCCTCTTACTGAGGATCCAGAACCTCAGCAACTGAAGTGCTGTTTTATTTGTTCTTGTGCTTAAAGCAGGCAGAGTTGTGTAGTGGTTAGAGTGCTGGACTACGGCCCAGGAGACCTGGGTTCAAATCCCCACTCAGCCACAGAGCTCACTGAGTGGCCTCAGGCCAGTCACCGTCTCTCTACCTAACCTACCTCACAGGGTTGTTGTGAGGATAAAATGGGGAGGGGGAGAACCATGTTTGCCACCTTGAGCTCCTTGGAGGAAAAGCTGGGATATAAATGTAATAATTAAAATAAAGAAAACTCTCCAGCCAAAGTAAAGCCACCTGCATGTCCAGTTGAGAGAGTTAAGAACATGACTAAATCTCTGCCACTGAAATCAAGAATATTTCAAGTGGTTAACTTCAGCTGGACCATGCCACAGTCATGACTGATATAGCATCATCATTGTGCCTGGTGCTTAACTGAGTGTAAAAGGAACTTACCATTTAAAATTAGACACATAACAGAGGGGGGGAGGGGGGAGGAAGGGGGAGACAGAGCAGAAATGTATTTATTTCAGCTATCCATACCTACAGTATAGTCTAAGGCTGCGTACACACCATACCATTAAAGCAAATTTAAAGCACATCCCCACCCAAGAACCCTGGGAACTGCAGTTCACCCCTATAAGAGCTACAATTCCCAGCACCCTTAACAAATTGCAGTTCTTAGGATTTGGGGGGGGGCACGAATGTGTTTTAAATGCATAGTGTGCCTGCCATTGTGGGGGGAGGCACAGAAAATCTGCTTTAAAGGTGTTATGTGTAAGCACCCTGAGACTATTTGATATATACATCAGAATATCTCCCCTGCCCCCCTTCCCATCTTTCCCTCCTTCCATCCTCTGTTTCCCCCACCCTCTGTCAAATTTTAGACTACAAGGTCTTTGGGGCAAGGACCTTACATTTTGCAAAGCATCACATGCATGGATGACTCTATGACAATAATACATTTATTTTATTTTATTTATTTAATTTAATTTATATACCGCCCTAACCCCAAGGGCTCTCTGGGCGGTGTACATAAAATAAACATTTAGAAACATAGGAAGCTGCCATATATTGAATGTCCGTCTAGTTCAGTATTGGCTACACTGACTGGCAGCGGCTCCCCAAGCAAGGACTAAGGACACTCCCAGCCCTACCTAGAGATGCAAGGGGTTGAACCTGGGGCCTTCTGCATGCAGACCAGATGCTCTACCACTGAACTACGGCCCTTCCCATTTATATAGCGCACGCATTATAAGAAAGATTAACAAAAAAAGGAGAGCCTTATAGCAGGCAGTATGTGCTGCTCACATAATAATAATAATAATAATAATAATAATAAATTTAATTTATATGTCGCCTATCTGGCCAATGGCCACTCTAGGCAACGTACATAAAAGAATTAAAATACAATACAATAGAATACAATAATACAAGTAAAACAGTGCAGCAGCAAGTAATAATAATGCAGGGTACGAGGCATTTAATCGTAACAGTTAACCCTCCCCGGAAGTCCCAAAGGCCTGTTGAAAGAGCCAGGTCTTTAAGTCTTTGCAAAATGCATTTAGGGAAGAGGCGTGCCGTAGATCTTGTGGGAGGGAGTTCCAAAGGGTGGGGCCGCCACTGAGAATGCCCTCTCTCTAGTTCCCGCCAATCTAGCTGTTTTTGTCGGCGGGATTGAAAGAAGGCCCTGTGTGGCTGATCGTGTTGGGCGGCATAATTGGTGGCGTTGCAGGCGCTCCTTTAGATAAACTGGGCCGAAACCGTATAGGGATTTAAAGGTTAATACCAACACCTTGAATTGGGCCCGGAAAACAACAGGAAGCCAGTGTAGATCGAACAACACAGATGTGATGTGATCCCGACGGCGACTATTCATAAGTAATCGAGCTGCCGCGTTTTGTATAAGTTGTAGTTTCCGGACCGTTTTCAAGAAGACAGATTTTGCAGGTGGGGGAGGCCTTTGGCCCTCCAGCTGTTGCTGAACTACAGCTCCCATCATCCTCATCTATTGGCCAAGCCTGCTGGGGCTGATGGGAGTTGTAGTCCAGCAACCTCTGGCAGGCCAAAGGTTCCCCACCCTTGCTTTACGGGAAGTAGGGGCATTATTTATTTAACTTATATCCTGCCTTTCCTCCCTAAAAGGAGCCCAGGCCGGCAAACAGATGATAAAGCACTGAAAACATCTTTAAAAAAACCAATTCCAGTACCGATGCAGACTGGGACATAAGCTGAACAATGTCTGTTCTTATGTGCCTTCTAGTCGACTACGACTTATGGCGACCCTATGAATCAGCGACCTCCAAGAGCATCTGTCGTGAACCACCCTGTTCAGATCTTGTCAGTTCAGGTCTGTGGCTTCCTTTATGGAATCAAGCCATCTCTTCTTTGGCCCTCTTTTTCTACTCCCTTCTGTTTTTCCCAGCATTATTGTCTTTTCTAGTGAATCATGTCTTCTCATTATGGTGGAAAGGGCAAAAACAGATGCCCCCCAAAAGGCCCCCTCCTCACTTCCTTCAAGGGGTGATGGAGAAGGAAATACCCCCTCCGCACCCCCAAAATTAAAAGTGACCCAACTACCCTAAAGGGGCACAGAGGAGTCAGAAGGAACCTCAAGGGCGGCGAGCTCAGCACAGAAAGATCTTCCAGGGAAGCGGAAGCGACGGAAAATGGGTTCGCTCGCTTCTTGGAAAGAAGGAAAAAACTTCCTGGCGCCGTTGCTCTTTTGAAACAGAAAACAGAGCAACAATCCCGTCTCCGCTTGTCATGACCAAACTCATGTACTCCTTTTCGTTATTTCCTTCAAAAAGGTGGGGGGGGAGCCCCAGAAATAAGGCAAGGAGAGCAGCAGCAGGTCACACGCGGAAAGAGACCGAAGCGGAGCGAAGGGCGGGGACAGTTCTGAGAAAACGGCTGGACTTATTCGGGAATGTCACTAGGTCCTGGAGCAGAGTCAGCCGGGGCTTAATACAGGAAGCCACTAGATTCTGGGGCAGGGACGACATGGGGATGCCACTTAAGACCTAGGGAGTTTAATATGCGGTGCCACTAGGTCCCGGGGCACAGGCGGCTCGGTCTTATTATAGGAAGCCACTAGGTTCCGGGGCAGAGGCGGCTGGGGCTTTTCACAGGGTGCCGCTAAACCCCGGGGCAGTTTAACATGGGATGCCACTAAGTCCCGGGACAGAGGCGGCTGTGGCTTATTACAGGATACCACCAGGTTCCTGGGCAAGAGAGGATGGGGTGGAGCGGGGCTTTTAAGGGGGTGCCACTCGGGACAGAGGCGGCTGTGGCTTATTACAGGATGCCACTAGGTTCCGGGGCAGTTTAACATGGATGCCACTAAGTCCCTGGACAGAGGCGGCTGTGGCTTATTACAGGATACCACCAGGTTCCGGGGCAAGAGAGGATGGGGTGGAGCGGGGCTTTTAAGGAGGTGCCACTCGGGACAGAGGCGGCTGTGGCTTATTACAGGATGCCACTAGGTTCCGGGGCAGTTTAACATGGATGCCACTAAGTCCTGGGGCACAGGCTGCTGAGGCTTTTCAGGGGGTGCCACTAAGTCCCGGGACAGAGGCGGCTGGGGTTTATTACAAGATGTCACAAGGTTCCGGAGCAGTTCAACATGGATATCACTAAGTCCCAGGGCAGAGGCAGCTGGGGCTGATCCCGGAAAGCCCCGCCGGGGCAGGGGCGTCGGCACTGGCGGCATCCCAGCCCCTTTGGAGACCACCCGCTCCGCTACCTACCAGCTTCGCCCGCGCCGCTCTCGCTCCACGGCGCCGCCCGAGCGCTCTGGCTGGGTTTGAGGTCTCCGCGGGCGCCGCTGTACGAAATGGCCGGGGCTGGCGCGGCTGAGCGCCGAAGGAGAGGATGGAGGATGCACTTTTTTTCCTTTCTTCTTTTTAAATAGCCATCGATGCTTCCGGTCGCTCGATTGGCTAGCCTGATCAGGGAGGAGGCGGGGGGGTGAGAAGGTGTGGGCGGGGCCAGGGAGGGGGCGGGGCTGGAAAGGAGCCGCAGCCGAGGCGAAGGATTGTTGGCGCAAGATTCCCCCCACGCAGCAGCAGGGCGCTGTGCGTACAGCAGGCTGGTTACATAAAATGAGTCGGGGGGGGAGGGGGGAGGGGGGAGGGGGGAGGGGGGAGGGGGGAGGGGGGAGGGGGGAGGGAGAAAAGATGCCTAATGTGGTTGCCATTCAGTGCTGGCTTACTTAGGAGTAAATCTCCATTGCACGCAGCCAGGCTTTCCTTCTCAGTAAGCGCGCACGATTGCATTCGGGCTTGCAGCAGGAAGGATCTATTTTATTTTATTTTATTGGGGGGGGGAACCATATTACTACGAATTATAATTCATACGCGGGCTGTAGCAGGTTCTCTGCACTCTCGAGACCCATCGAACGCTGTGAGGCTGGGGTCGGGGGGAGGGCTTGCCTCCAAGTAAATATGCGCAGGCGATCGAGTTGGCTAGCAGGCACTTTTTTACAAAAATAAAAAAAATCTTTTTTTAAAAAATGCGACAACAACAATCACGTTGCGTCTGTTTATTGGGCAATTCTGTTTTTGAACGGCGGGTTTAAAAAAACAAAAACAAATGAAAAGACATGGAGAAATCGTTAATAAAGATGATGGCAAAATAAACCAGAGCGAATGATCAACAGTCCAGCGTCAAAGCTGCAGATCACCCGGGAGCGTGTTATTGAGATAAAAAGACCGAAGTATTTGATGGTGCACGTGAAGAGCGTGCCGTGTTTTAGTGAATAGAGTAGCGAACTGGGAAGAGAATGTAAACGGCATATAAAGAATGCCCTTTAAATGCTGTCGGAACTATAAAGAATGCGAAATTGCACAGGGAACAAGTCACAGGAGGTAAGGATGCGTTTTTGGTTGGTTTTTTCCTTTTGCTGAGAAATGTCACAGCCATGCAAAATTGGAACTGATCATATACAAGAGCCATTTATATCATAATGTAAAACATTTTGCACGCTGTACCGAACACCAGTAATTATCCTACAAAATCACATGAACAGGGGAATGCTAATCGAACAGAATATATGCTTTTTTAAAAAGGAAGGAACTGGAAGTGATTTACAAAAGGATTAGTAAATTGCAGTTGCATTGGAAACTCATTACATAAACGATTAAACATGACACTTTTCCAAAAATACACTGGATTAATACATCTAGAGCAACTCCTGCCGCCCTTTTTTTGCAATCAATAATCAGTAACGTGGGATTTTGGCCTTTCAAGAACCATTTGGGGCCCCATGATAGATTATACAGTGGGGCCCCATTCACTGCCCCCAGAATAGCCCCCTTCCCACAGTACCCCCCATATGCATACAGAAACACAGATCCCTTACCCCTGTCTCTATCGCCAACCCTTGCTCCTTTTGCTGTTTCCAGGACGTACATGCAAAGCAACTTCTCTGCCCTAGGCAGGTTCCAAAATAACAGGCAGCTACTCTGTTATTGGCTGGGAAGGACAGAGAAGGGCGGGTTACAAAATCTCTATCTGTGTACCTATGTATTCGGTGCAGTCAGTTGCATTGTGTGTGTATATTAGGCTGCGATAGGTCGTAAAGGTGTTCCGTAGGTACAGCCTACCTGTTTTGTTGACTGCGTGCAGCAGATTGCCCGCTCGTGCTGAAACATTGCACCAAATCTTTGAGCTTACCTGTCAGCCTTAACTGATTTGTCTGGCATCATAACAAGGGTGCCTCATAATGATTTTTTTATTTTACTTTTAAAGAGCAAATGGGTTCATGGTGAGATGTATATGCAGCCCATTTTTTTAACCAAATATACCTGTGAGTAAGCCCCCTTCATTTTCATTTCAATTTACAGTGCATTGTGTCTCTCAACATTGGTTTTTCTGTTTCAGCAAACTGGGCTGGCGGAGTGGAATTTAAGTGATTGTGAGGGTTTTTTAGAAGTCTTCAATTATTTTCTGATGAAGCTGATGCAGTATCATATGATACTTTGTTTATTTTGTTTCTTTGATGGAGGGGTTATACCCGGCCCTTCAATAACATACCCAGGGCCGCTTACAGAATTTTAAAACACAATAAAATAATTTTGTTAATTAAAAAATGAATTTCTGTCTTTATTGTATAGTTCACCCACCCACTATGTATTCCTGAATAGAAAAGTAGTTTATAAACCATATAAATAAATAAGCCTGCAAACATTGGTACCGCATGAAACATGGATTCTTTTCCTTTTGACCCTCCCTCCCTCTTGTTTTCCTTCTCTTGAATCTAGGTGTGCAAGCTCCTCAGGGCAGGGACCTGTCTTTTTGATGTGAAGCACCATTTAATTTAAATGTATAATTCCCTCTAATAGCAAACTCAGGTTAGAGTGCAGTCAGCACTGCAGCCAAAACAGGGTGACTGAGACAAGAGAAGTATCGTCATACTTGGGTGAACCCTGAGAGATGCAAAATACAAAACATTAAAAGGGAGGGGGAGGGAGAAAAGGGGCATCCTCACCTCCAAGAAAACAAGCCAGTGAAGGCTGAGTATTTTCCGTGGCTTCTAGGAACCATGGAATGTGAAGTGTTGGAAGAAAAAGTGGAAATCCAGGAAAGGGTGGAGGGAGTAAATTGGCCAGCCTGAGCCCCTTACAGGCTATTGTATCCTGGAAGAAGGCATCACTGGCTGGAACTCTGAACAGGAGCAATCCTGCTAAGAGGTGAGGAACCCACTCCTAGTTCTATTATTTTTCAGATTACTAATAATGGCATCCATACTTCTGTTTTGCAACAATGACCTTTAACTTTCTAAATTTTATGCAGCATACACACAGTTTAAAGAACGTTCCCCTCTCCTGCCACCAAAGAACTGTAGTTTGTTAAGTGTGCTGGGAATTATAGCTGCGAGGAGTAAACTACAGTTTCCAAGATTCTTAGGGGAGATGTGTTTTAAATGTATAGTGTGTACACAACATTAATTCTTATCGCAGTGTGTTCATGTGATCCAAGACCTTACTTACAGTGACATTTTGCCCATATATCACAAATGCTCAATAAGACTATAATGGAGGTGACTGAACTAAATCTCCTGTATGGATAGCAAGCAAGCATTTTACTATATAAACTGAAAAGCTCCCCACCATTAAAGCAGCCAGGAGAATCTAGCTCAGTCTAGGCAGAAAATTTTAATTGGTCCTTTTCCGCATACTTTTATAGGGTAATCCTGATTTGAGAAGACCAGAAAGCTTTGCTTTTGGTGATCCTGGACTAATTCTGACATTCTAACTTTTAATTGGTTATTAAACTCAAGACAGATTTCTCTCATTCTGGGCACTAACTTCAGATTGCAACTTTCCCAACCAACCACAATGGCAATGCATCCAAATTAAGCACTTACTCCCTTTGGTCCTGGAGCTCATGTTTCATCGGTACCAGTAGTGTAGTGACAAATTCAGAAGTTCAGGGTCCCTTCATGATAGTCATGCCATGTCCCCTCATGGCCATGCTCACTCACTTGTTCTCCCTTGTCATCTCCACACTCCTCAGTTCTTCCCACATGCAACTTCTCCCATAACAACAGACATCTCTAGGAGCCAATCAGCATGAAAGGGGAGTGTTAGCTACTGAGAAGAGTCTTCTCGGTGGCTGATGCACCTCCTTTTACTCTGATTGGCTCCAATCAGCAGGAAAAGACAAGGAAGCATGTTAGAAGACTCTTCTCAGTGGCCAGCACACTTCCCTTTCATGCTGATTGGCTCATAGGACGCTGGAGACTTTGGGACCCTGGTCCCAAAAAATTAAAGGGTCTAAGACCCCCTGAGACCCTGGACAACTATACCCGATCTGTACCTCCTGATCTCATCTCAGATCTTGAGCTAGCTTTGACAGTGCCCAGCCTAGCAACATCTCAATATAAACCAGGATGCAGAACCAGCAGCCCGCAGGCCAGATCCAGTGCACATGGCTGTTTGGACCAGCCTGCCAACATCTGGCCCTGCCTGTGCATTTCACCATACCAATGGCATACTATGGCAGTGTACACACAACACTTTATTCTAGAATCAATGGAGACTGAGTATACGTTTCTCTGTAAGCACACAGTCTTGATAAATTGCATGTTTTTTTGCCTTTCAAAAGGGCTTCTTGAGAAACTGGTTTCATTCCAAGCTCGTTGCTCATTGATTCTGCATTACCCCGCAGTGTGTCCATTTGAAAACAGATGTAGGCGGTCCTGGCAAGGATGTGTGTGTATCCACATTCACCCAATGACAATGTGGGAGGGCGTATGCCAAGATCTGCAATCACCATGTCCTTCATTCACCTGGGGTATGTGCAGAGAGGAAAAGGTGTGGATAACCTAATCCAGGGGAGGATATTCAAACGTGTATCAAGCAACATCACCCACTCTTGAACGTAGAGTCAATCTAGATTGAAAACAGCACACTGAGGATGAGCATGAACGATTCCGTATTGAGAAAAACTACATTTATCTACTATAAGTGAGTTAGTGTGTATGCAGCCTTAGAAAGAGAGAGAGAGACTCATAGAATAGTAGAGTTGGAAGGGTCCTATAAGGCCATCAAGTCCAACGCCATGCTCAGTGCGTATGATTGTGTGTCTGTGCATCTGTTACAGGTATGTAATTGAGCATTGTCTGGCCCCACCCACTTTTGGAATGTGGCACCTGACAGTTTTCCACTGGGGTAATGCATTCCTTAGCCCAAAATTCCCAGCACCCTTAACTAATTACACTTCCTGTGATACTTTGAGAGAAGTCATGTGTGTCAAATGTGCATTGGACATGCTTCAAATGTATTGTGTGGACCTGTAGTCACATAACACTGAGGGATTGTTGAGAGAGAGAAAACAGAAATTGGAATGAAGGGCCCCTCTAGACTGGTGTTTTATTGCAGGTGTATTCTGCAACAAATTCTTGAAACAATAATGGTGCATTAGTGGCAGATGTATTCAGTTTTAGGTGGTTCCTCGAAGCTTCCCCAATGCTACCACATTATTGTTGTCTGAAGGGGCTATAGTGCAACAAAAGTGGGACACAAATAAGCCAGAACATTCGTGGTATAAAAAGTTATGAGATTTCAACGGGAAGCTATGGGATTTGTACTGATCAGAAATGCAGCAGTGACTGTCCTAAAACATGCCGGCGCAAACAGGATTGCAAGTGGGATCACATGTAACTGTTCTGTGAGTATCATGAGCACAAATCATCATGGATGTGGCATAAAAAGGATGTCTAGAGGGACCCAAAGTGACTGGAAACCTGCACAACTTCACACTGCAGCATTTTGTTGCAGATCCCACGTATTCTGTGTGATCCCCTTTCCGTGGCCCTGCCAACACTGATCATCGCTCATCCCTTATAACTTGGTTTCTAGGTCACTGGGTTAGCAGCTATACTTAAAATAAATATATGCTGAGTGTTGGTCATCGTTTTTACAGGCTAATTATCTGTTAGACTGCAAGCACAGGGCCAGTGATACTACTGGTTTGCCAGTTGCCCCTGAGCAACTCTGGAACCCTGGGACTTGAATATTCTTTACTGTGTAAACAAGAATAAAAAGGCTACCTAAAATTAATTGGATAACTGTCAATATACAACTTGTTTTCTTTAGTGTTTTTTTTAATGGAGACAAAATTGAAGGTGAAGCCTCCCATTACATTCCCATAAATCTGAGTTCAGTGAAAACTGGCCTCTTAATGGATACTGTTTCTTATTTTGCCAGAGAGAGAGAGAGAGAGAGAGAGAGAAGCCTCATCTCTGATGTAATTGTATTAAGAAATGCCTTTCCAGGCTGCTCCCACCCTCTTGATGACTCTGAACAAGCACATCAAAAAAAGCTAGTCAATTTGGGCCAGTTGGCTTTTGTGAAAAAAATGATTAACTTGAGGAATTGTATTCAGAAATAAGGCCCAGGATGTTTGGCTTTTCAGGAGCTCCACAAGAAGGTCCATTCAAAAGGGCACTGTTGGCTCTCCATCAGAATATAAGGTTCATGGGGGGGGG
Source organism: Rhineura floridana (assembly GCF_030035675.1). Lineage (NCBI taxonomy): Eukaryota > Metazoa > Chordata > Lepidosauria > Squamata > Rhineuridae > Rhineura > Rhineura floridana. The sequence continues at coordinate 14,951,480 of NC_084487.1, read as the reverse complement.
TAAGGAGGGAAGAGGTGTGTAAGGTCTAAGAGGGTCTCACTTGCATGTTATGTCAGGTTCAGGTTCCACGCAGAACTTTCACTGCAAGGGAAGGACTTAATCTCTCTTTCTTGTTCCTCCTCAGCATCTTGCCTATGGGGCTGGGAGTGCTCGTCAGCAACACCTGGTAAGTGACTCTGACATGCATTTGCGACATGAACCTCTTCATATCCTTCATGGAACCATGTGCCAATACTGATGGGGCCTCCCGTGTTTCCCAGATCCCACACGGACAGCACCGTTGCGAGAAACCTGCCCTGCTTTTTCTAGATCAACAGAGCAGTCAACCTTATTTTTATTCATAGTTTAAAATATATTAATATATTTTTAATGTTGTGCACGAAGTGCGCCAGAAAATTTCTATATGTTTTACAGTGCGCCGCAAACCAAAAAAGTTTGAGAACCACTGTATTAGTGTATAAAGAGGAAAGTGTTGTGCACACACAGTACATTTAAACCACATAACTTTCCCCAAAGAATCCTGGAAACTAGTTTGTTAAGGGTGCTGGGAATTGTAGCGCTGTGGGGAGTGAACAACTTTTCCCAGGATTCTTTCTGGGGAAGGGCCGTAGCTCAGTGGCAGAGCATCTGCCTTGCATGCAGAAGGTCTCAAGTTCAAGCATCTTCAGGTAGGGCTGGGAGAGACTTCTGCCTGAAAACCTGGAGAGCCTCTGCCAGTAAGTGGAGACAATACTGTGCTAAATAGACCAACGGCCTGATTTGGTATAAGGCAGTTTCCTATGTTCCTGTGAAGCCATGTGCTTTAAATGTATGGTGTGCATGCATCCCTAGCCCACCCCTCATATCCCACTTTTGGAAGGGCACATTTCTGTTGCTGTGTGTGCTAAATTTAGTTTAAGCAGCACAGCAGAGAGTAACAGCGGTCTGAAATGCGAGTGTGCCAGCGTGTGCGTGCATTTACCTAAGAAAACAGCCTTTTACCCTAAGACTTGAGACTTAGTAAAATAAGAAAAGCTATTTTATTTATAGGAATACATAGTAGATAGAAAGGCATACCTAGTTCTAACTAACTAAGCTGGAGGTGCAAAGCCCAGGTGTGGAAGCTGACCTCATAGCTAGGAGAGAGAGCAGAGACAAAAGGTGTCTTCTCTCTCCAGGACAGTCGGAGAAGAAAGGAATGGAAGGGCAGAAGGAGGAGGGGCAGATAATCTTCCCTAAAGACGTATCAGTCTAATAGCCGGAAGGAAGGAAGTCAGAGCATCACAGGTAAAGGTAAACAAGCCTATCCAACTGGAGGACCCTAACTCTATCTCCCTTCTGGAACATAAACAAAAGAACAAAACAGGAGTTGCTCTTGCCCCACTTCCAACAATTTCATGTCTGCAAGATTCAGGGCCAAGATCTCCCATCACCATTTCTTTTAACTTAAAAGCAGCTGCAGCAAGAGCAAACCCTTTCTGCCTCCCACAGCATTTTTCCGTTTCCTGATGCCTTGTATATTTCCTCCCCACTGGGGTAATATAAACGAGGGTGGGCAACCTGATCAGGATGAGCCCCACATTCCCAATTTGTAGCCATTCCACTAGTATACCCATCAGTGGAACAGCTGCACGCGTCAAGGATTCTGCTGGCATATCTAGCAGTGGCATGCCTCAAGTTCCATCACCGTATCAGGGCTTCCTCTACTACCTATAATCTCTCATAGTGGAACTCAAGGATAGGATTGCACCCATAGATAAGGAAAAATGATCATGCAAATATGGGAAATGATGCTGGAGGAAAGGGTTAAACCTCCCCCACCCTTGTCACATCACAGTTGCCTCCACTGGCTATTTTTAACTTTCAACAAATGCAGGCACAAAAGGGGCTGATCATGGATCTCACATGATTTTGTCTGCATACACTGTGCGTGCAGGGATTCCCCCCTCCCGCAAATGCCCACCCCCTGCCTATATTTTAAAGTGGTACAATCCCCAAAGAGCTGTACCACATGATGTTTCAAAATACATACATCACCTCTCAGTCCCAAAAGCATGGGTGCTGCAAGGATTAGCTTAGGAAAGCAGAGTTTTTGTTCTGCCAAACTGGGAAAGAATGGTTTTTCCTTTGAGCAGAGATCAAGGGCTTGCTTTTATGAATGCTTGTATTATTTTGCATGACATTTCATGAATACTTTTTTTTTACACACACGTACACAGTCTTGACATGCCCTTGTGTTGTGAACAATAAACAATTCATGCAACAGCAAAACTGTAGCAAAAAGAAAATCCAATCAATTATCAGTTTTATTGTTGGGACTAAAATGACATTTACATTATACTATATAAAAATATTGCTTTGTATTTCTATATCTCATTTGAATTGTGGTGTTGGAGGAGAGCTTTGCGCATACCATGGACTGCGAAAAAGACCAATAGTTGGGTGTTAGAACAAATTAAACCAGCACAGTCACTAGAAGCTAAAATGATGAAACTGAGGCTACCATACTTTGGACACTTCATGAGAAGACCTGATTCACTTGAAAAGACCATAATGCTGGGAAAAACAGAAGGGAGTAGAAAAAGAGTAAGGCCAAACAAGAGATGGATTGATTCCATAAAGGAAGCCACAGACCTGAACTTACAAGATCTGAACAGGATGGTTCATGACAGATGCTCTTGGAGGTCACTGATTCATAGGGTCGCCATAAGTCGTAGTCGACTTGAAGGCACATAACAACAAAATTTCTATATTGCTCTCCATGTTGGACTATCTTTAAAGATTGCCAGGTAACTTCAGTTGATCCAAAATATGGTGGCCAGATTGTTATCTAGAGCCCAAAGATCAAAACATATAATGCTGATCCTTCAGCACTTGCATTGGGTTCCTATTTGTTTCCTGGATCAATGTACACTGCTGTTTTTAGTTTTTAACATGACTTAGGGTGCAATTCTACACCTAGAATCACCGGGATGAGCGGAGTTAGGATGTGTCAGATCTTGGCTGGGTCCTGGCTCAGCTGTGCTGTGCTAGCATAACTCCTTCATCCTGACCAATCCGGAGATACACCAACTTAATTTGTTCATCCCAGATCAGCTGGCTCAGCCAAGATCAGCTTAAGTGAAGCCAGCTTCCCTGATGTAGGATGGCTCTGCTTGGGTGCTTCCAGACGGAAAAAATATGGACTGATACTTTGATACCAATTATTTTGTGTGGACACTGCAAAAACCCTGAATACATGACAAACACTAATCCCATGGTAAACTCCCATCCAGAAGCACCCTCAGGGCCAGGTAAACATTTGAGACTCTATGCCCTGTTAGTTAAGATCATAGAGTTGGAAGGTACATCAAAGGACATCCAGTCTGACCCTTACTAATACAGGCAAACTGCTGCTGTAGCATCTCTGATATGTGGCCCTCCAGTATCTGCTTAAAAACTTCAAACGGAGAGTCCACCACCTCCTGAGGCAGTCTGTTTGACTCTTAAACAGCTTGAATTATCTGATCAGCATCAGAGGATCTGCTTTCGAACCCATCCCATTTGAGATTAGATAGGCCAGTTACTGGGACAGGGCCTTTTCAATGATGGTACCAAAATGGTGGGGTACCATCCCTATGGAATACCTACCAAGCCTTTTCTCTTTTCATCTTTAGATGTCTGCTCAAGACCTTTTTATTTCAGTGTTCTTTTAATGCTTGATTTTAGTCTACCAATTTGCTCCCACTGCATTTTAATTCTACTGCTAGCTTTAAAGTATCCATTTACTGGGTGGGAACAAGTAGCAGGGATAGTCAGTGGTGCTTTTTGTGATGCTATGGGCTCCTCCAGGCAACCTGTTTATTGACCATTCATCCTGATTTGCTTGTGCAAAGCTTATGTGGAGGTTAGACTATGTCCAGTGATTGAGCATTTCTTCTGATTTGTTTGCACAGAGATTCTGGGTGCCTCCATTCAGTATTTTGTGGGAGCAACTCAGTCATAGACCAAAACTTTCTGTTTGCACATTTAAAGTGGATTAAATCAGAACTCTGTTGTCCTAGTGCACCAAATCCACTTTTGTTGCAGTTTGAAAAGTGCTAAGGAAATGCATTGAAAAGTATATGATGAACAAATGACTAATGGAAAGACATGTAAACACCCCACAAGTAAATAAGGATGAATGCTCATTGTCGTATAACCACCCCTCATATGAATCAAAATGTATGTTCAGTAAAGACTGGATTTAGGCTAAACACACAAGTCACCGGATCAAAGTGTTTCCATTAGCCACACCTGGAGGGGGGAACCAGTTGATCTGCTGATCAGTTGCGAAATCTCTTTGAAGTTGATTTAAAAAAACAACAACCCTCTAATGCTGATCCCACCAGGTTTTACATTAAAAAGGGATGGGGTTTGACTAGTGTCACGTGTCCCCATTTTCAGAAGAGAGAGATGGAGTGTGTTTCTAGCCCTAATCTAAACTTCATGCAAGGTTTGTGGAAGCAAATCAGGAAGAATGTTCAATAAATAGGGGCCGTATATGATAGTAAGTATTCATCTTGATTTGCTTGTGCAGTGTTTATACGTCTTCCTCTTAAATCATGCCTTCATCCCACATTTTTCAATGCATTTCCATGTCACCTTCCTAATCGCATGTTTTTTTTAAGTAGATTTGTTGCACTAGGTAGGGTGACAGAGCACTTTAATCCATTTTCCTTCTACACACCTAAATTTCTGGTGTGCGCTTTAATATCTCCTGCAAAATACTGACAGCCTGGAGGTGACCTGTCAGGACCCAGAGGCATTTTAAGGGAATGAGCAGCCACTGCAAGCAGCCAGCCTGGTGCTTCTCAACTCAGCATCAGGACCAACTTAAAAAAACCAGAAACCTCTGGCTGGGCACAGCAGTATCCAGAGAGGATGCTGGGGTACAGAAAACATAAGAAGAGGCCAAAGACACATCTAGTCCAGCATCCTGTCCCGCACAACAGCACTCTCCCCGCTGGTGATTCCCATCAACTGGGATTCATAGGCATACTGTCTCTGACAGTGGAGATAGAGCATGGCCATTGTGGTTAGTAGCCAGGCCCCCTTCAAACTGGCAACATACCTGTTGAGAACAGTTTGGTGACGGCAAAACTGGCCCTCTGACCCCACTGACAAGGATTTGATGTGTTTCTTTTCAGAGAGCACAGAGATGCACTCCATCCCACAAGGGCTAGAAATGTGTAATCTTTGCTTCCACACATTTTAGTGGGCATTGTGATAGATATACATCTGTCTCTGTCTTGTGTGTGTGTGTGTGTGTGTGTGTGTGTGTGTGTATGTATGTATGTATGTATGTATGTATATATATACTGGCTGCCAATGAGCTACCAAGTTAAGTTCAAGGTGCTGGTTCTGGTATATAGCTTGGGACCAGACCAGAATACCTAAAAGATAATCTCACTCACCCCTTCTTTATCTAATTGTTCATATCGCTCTATAGGAGAAGGCTTCCTGTAGATATCATCTCATCAGAAGGTCCGTTCCACACAATATAGAAATTGGGCCTTTAGTGTGGTGGCACCTTTCTTTTGGAACTCCCTCCCATTACACGTGAGACAGGTGCCATCACTATTGTCTTTTTGCTGCCGGTTGAACACCTTCCTTGTTCAACATGCCTTTTCAGTGGAGATCTGTGCATAAGAACAATCAGGCCAGTGCCCCATCCTGTCCAGCATCCTCACAGTGGCCAACCAGATGCCCATGGGAAGCCCACAAGCAGGATCTTTTTCCCAGCCTGTACAGTATCTGTTTTGGATTTGAATTTTTTATATACGGAATTTTTAAAATTGTTTTTATATATTGAATTGTTTTTACCATGACATTGCTTTGAGATGTTTTATGGGAACCAGTTCACAAATTCTCTCTCTCTCTCTCTCTCTCTCTCTCTCTCTCTCTCTCTCTCTCTCTCTCTCTCTCTCACTTTCTCTCACTCACTCACTCACACACACACACACACATGTTAACCCAATGGTGATGTTACTATTGTGTTCTTTTTTCCCCTGCATCTCCTTTAATAAATACCAATGGAAGGTTTTCCTCTCTCTGAAATGATTCATTTCCTCTTCCCTTCCTTTGAAACGCACTTTAGCCTAGAATTGACAATAAATCTCTCTTCACTTAATGGCAAATCCTTCCCACCACTAAGCCTGCCATGAGTAAGCCACTTGCTTACGTCTTTTCCCCGCTTTGACTGGAGTGGCCCTCTTCCTCTGCAGCCGTGCTTTTGAACCTTGGGTGGTTGCTTTCTTTGCTTCCCACCTGTGGAGCAGCAGCCTTTTCCGTCCTTTTAACTTGCCCTTCTTCTGCAAGTTTTCCTATATATGCCAGTGGGGAAAAGCAAACACAGCATTGCTTTAAAGCAGGGATGAGTTACCTGTGGCCCTTCAGATGTTGTTGGGATGCAACTCCCATCATCCCTGACATTTTGACCATGCTAGCTGAGGCTGATGGACAGCTGCAGACCAAAAACATCTGGAGGACTCCCACCCAGTGGTTCCACATCTCTGAAATGAAAATGTGTTGTTTTAAATTGGGGGAAAGCAGCCTCTAGTGAAATAATCTGGAGAAAATGCCTTTGGAATAGTGCTTGGATTACCCGGGGGGGTGCAGTTACAGTCTACCCTCTTACCTTTTGTGACACCCTAGCTATAGAAGGGTAGAGAGGGGGGTGTTAGAACAAATTAAACCAGAACTATCACTAGAAGGTAAAATGATGAAACTGAGGATATCATACTTTGGACACATAGTGAGAAGACATGATTCGCTAGAAAAGACCATAATGCTGGGAAAAACAGAAGGGAGTAGAAAAAGAGGAAGGCCAAATATGGGATGGATTGATTCCATAAAGGAAGCCACAGACCTGAACTTACAAGATCTGAACAGGGTGGTTCATGACAGATGCTCTTGGAGGTCGCTGATTCATAGGGTCGCCATAAGTTGTAGTGAAGTTGGAGGCACATAACAACAACAGAGAGGGGGGACATTGTTTGGCTAAAATTGGGGGAAGTGGGATGTGGTTTTGGATGTAATTAAGGATCCCCCCCCAAAAAATGTGAGCAATGCTTGGGAAGAAAGGAAGTGGGGCTGCTTTAAGTATTGTCCTCCCCCAGCCAGGGTTGTAGTCCTCTGGGGTCTCAGGGGATCTTAGACCCCTTATCTTTTTGAGAGCAGGATCTCTATGTCTCCAGCATTCTATGAGCCAATCAGTGAAAGGAGAGTGTGTTAGCCACTCAGAAGAGTCTTCTAGCATGCTTTCTTGGCCTTTTCTGTTGACTGGAGCCAATCAGAGTGAAAGGAGGTGAGGTGAGTCAGCCACTGAGAAGACTTTTTGTCAGTAGCTAACACTCTACCTTTTCATGCTTATTGGCTCTTAGGGAGGTCTGTTGTTGGGGGAGAAGGAATTAACAAGGATTTCATTCTCAACCCAGCAGCAAATAAAAGGAGTGGAGGGGGTGTGGCTGTGAGTGTCATGAAGGGACCCTACAATTTGCCACTACCCTACTGCCCCCTACTTCAGGATATTCCAGGCACCTTTCCTGATTTCTCAGCTTAAAAGTCTGAAGCATCTAGTCCTTGGTGTAATAGGCCTGCCCAGATATTGGCCTAAAATATGCAAAAAATGTGCTGAAATCATTTATAATTGCTTATTTATAGCTTATTGATGCATAAGTTGCAAAAGAGCCAAAGAGTCAAAATGGTTTGTTTTAAAAATGGGCTTCGCATGAGAATGTTGGCACACAATATAAGATAAGATGTCTGGGCAGATAGCCAATGCATTCTGGCAAATGTCAACATAAAGTAAGAGGAAGCTCCTTATACGGTGTGGATAATACCTGCAGATAGTTAAGTTGCCTGTTAACACTAGTTAACAGGAGGTGGCGTGAAGAGGCGCAAGGAGGCAGCAGCTGATAAAGCAAATGCCAGGGTTTATAGCACTCACAACCCTCCATTCTGTCTGGAGTGAGGGTCAAAGAGAAAGCAGGAAGAACCATCCACCTATTCCATCCATGACATCTGATGGGTGATGTATCATGACATGCACTTCCATGTACTTTGTAACTTTGGCTCTGTAATATGACTTAGAGTTTAACTCAGTCCTTCGTCTATTGTAACCTGTAAATAAGGGGTATTTACTGAGCACTCATTCTGATGTGTTTGCAGGGAGGTCAGATGACATTGCAGCAAGCAAACATTATCCAACACTTTCCAGTGCATTGTCCCATCACTTTCCTTATCGCTAAAAGTCCAAACTTTTGGGGAAACGGGTTTATTAACAAGACAGAGGAGGCTGGTCCATTAGCGCAAGTGGGGCACTGCCCACCAGCCTCAGTCTGTCCTCAGCCAGCCTCCACCTGTCTGCCTTCTATCTTACAACCGGTGCAGGGAGTGGTGGCATCACCTGCCAGCTTCCTCCTCTTTAGTCTCAAGGTTGCCCATGTAGAACTAAGCAGGGGGCAACAATAAGGGCAAAACTAAAATTAGTTGGCTCTGCCTGTCGCTGGCTCTGGCTCCACGGGCTGTTTGGGCTGCCTGTATTTGACCCCACCAGTGTTGAGGGGCACTAGACACCACTGATACAAGATTCACAAAGCAACTATAATTGTGCAACCTGATTTGCTTGTATGTAATTGAATCCCAACTGAAAGTAGCAAGAGTCTGGAAGTGCCCTTACTCCCAATAAGGAACGGGCGAGATACAGATCGCATTTGAAGCCGAATCCATCAAATCCATACTTTAAGAACATAAGAACATAAGAAGAGCCTGCTGGATCAGGCCAGTGGCCCATCTAGTCCAGCATCCTGTTCTCACAGTGGCCAACCAGGTGCCTGGGGGAAGCCCGCAAGCAGGACCCGAGTGCAAGAACACTCTCCCCTCCTGAGGCTTCCGGCAACTGGTTTTCAGAAGCATGCTGCCTCTGACTAGGGTGGCAGAGCACAGCCATCATGGCTAGTAGCCATTGATAGCCCTGTCCTCCATGAATTTGTCTAATCTTCTTTTAAAGCCATCCAAGCTGGTGGCCATTACTGCATCTTGTGGGAGCAAATTCCATAGTTTAACTATGCGCTGAGTAAAGAAGTACTTCCTTTTGTCTGTCCTGAATCTTCCAACATTCAGCTTCTTTGAATGTCCACGAGTTCTAGTATTATGAGAGAGGGAGAAGAACTTTTCTCTATCCACTTTCTCAATGCCATGCATAATTTTATACACTTCTATCATGTCTCCTCTGACCCGCCTTTTCTCTAAACTAAAAAGCCCCCAATGCTGCAACCTTTCATCGTAAGGGAGTACTTTCCGAAACATTGCGAGAACTGAACCACAGCCATCCTTCAAAATTCGCACTTATTTGAATTTTGGAATGCAATTTGCCAACCAAACAATGTTTACAAAAATGCATGTTAGGGGAAAGTGTGCATAAAAATGAATATATGTGTGAAAATAACATACAAAAATGCATTATATGATGGGAAATGGCTTGAAAAATGTGTACGCTAGTCAAAACTGCCTACAAAGACATGTTTAATTATGAGATATTCACACTAAAATACTGGAGAATTTTCATTAGGATTTTTTTAAAAAATGCAAATTGCTACAGAAATGTGGAGAACCAAATTTAAGATTAGAAGAATGAAAAAATTGAGAGAACCATAATTGACAGAACTTTCCACCCCTACTCCCAAATCTGTGGCTGCATGTGTACCATACATTTAAAGCACATTATCTCCCCCAAGGAATCCTGGGAACTGTAGTTTATCCCTCACAGAGCTACAATTCCCAGGACTCTTAACAAACTACAGTTCCCAAGATTCTTTTGGGGAAGCCATGTGCTGCAAGTGTGATTTAAATGCATGGTGTGTACGCAGCCTCTAACTGGATTGCAGTGGGGAGTACCCTTACTTAACTAATTTTCTTCACACAAGCAGCTGAATCCTTCAACAGCTGGTGGAGATGATCTTGTACAAATCCTCTTTTTCTCCCACCTGTACATATGGAACATAATGCGGATATGATGTATATGGGGGGGGGGAGAGAGAGAAAGTGGGGGAAGGAGGAAGAACTAATTAATGCTGTTCTTCTGTTCTGATCTTATCATCATCATCACATTTCTCCCATATGTTGGTCTTTCTGTTGATGGGAATTCTGTAGGCTTCTACAATTAAAATAGAGTTGTAAAGGGGAGGGTGATCACAGGGACCTTATGGAGACTCACACACACACATCAAAATATCTGCTGATCAAACGCTACTGCGCCTATATCCTTCCCAGCCACGTTGGAAGTCTCACCTCCTACTCAAATTGGAAAGACTTTTTTTAAAAAATTAACTCTTCAGCTTTCTTGCAGATAAACTATTTTATCCTTATACAAAAGTTTGACTAAAATAGACCAAAAACTTCACAGAAATCCCTTTCACACTTTTGCGTTAAGGAACAGCAGTTTTTTCAGCCAATATACTGACATTTCGTGCAACTGTCTTTCACACAGCTTGTTTTTGTCCCTGACCCATTGTACACATGTGCACTGTTCCCCACTGTGTAGGAGGTCTAAGTTCTCATCCCGTCGCCATGCAAGCCCTCTCCTTTTAGGATCTGACTTTTTAAATTATCTTAGTTGTATTGACACAGGGGTGTGCGTGGGAAATGCTGCTGCTATCTGCACTAATGCTGGAATACCAGTACAATTTTTGTCAGGGGGAAAAAATGCACGACTAAAGGGCGGAAATGCACTGCATGCTGGGATGCCTATCATGTGAGCGGCTGCAGCTAGTGAACAAAACTCATGATTTTCCAGGTTCCCAATCTTGCTAACGGATTATTTCTGGTATCATTTATCACGGAAATTTGCCCTAAACTTGCACTACATTCCACTAGAATTCTGGAGCTAGCTTGTATGTCGTGTGAAAGATCAAATATAATGCGCAGATTACCAGGTAAGAAATCATCAGAATCAAGTGAAGTGTGAAAGCAGCCAGAGGCTTGTTGACTAGAAATCAACTTCATTTTGGAGATGCTTTATCTTTGCTGTTATTGACATTTTTATTATTCATTTGTCGCTTATTAGGAAAAAAAGTCTCAAAGTGACTCAATTTTTTTAAAAAAACATACAACACCAAATTTAAAATACATTAGAAGATAAATGGAAATGCATTGCCGTCAAGTCAATCCCGACTTATGGCTACCCTATGAATAGGGATTTCATGGTAAGTGGTATTCAGAGGCAGTTTACCATTGCCTCCCTCTGAGGCTAGTCCAAGGAAGGTCAGGAGTAACCATGCATGCTTGCCTGCTCACTAAGATCTGCTGAACAGGTTATCCTGGGACGTGGAAGAGAGCCTTCTCTATAGTCGGACCTAGACTGGACTTCCTAGGAAGGACACCCTTGTCCCCTCCTTGATGACCTTCCACTGTCTTGCAAAGTCTGTTTCAGCAGGCCTTTGGCTGGGCAAACTGTAATGTCTGTGTTCGCATGTAATGCTAAGACAAGCCATATCTTGTCTTACATGCTGACTTCCAGATAAGCGATCACAGCTCCTCCTTGGCTCTTCTAGGTCAGTGCAATCTGCAAGTTAAGCCAAGGTTGTCCAAACCTGGGATCATGCTTAAACTCTTCCCTCCTGAACCACAAATCTGTAGCCAAGGTTTTTTTAAACAGTGACATTAGAATCCGTCGGCAAGTAAAGACTTTTTTATTCTGACAGGCTTTTGGGATAGAAGGTGTTTAGGATTGGACTTTACAAGGCTTATTTTATTGTTTTACATTATTATCTGTATTATTTTAAATTGTTTTTAGATTTTTAAATACTCTTTACGGTTTTAAGGTTGTGCATAGTTTAATTTTATTTTAATTGTATGTTTTTCTATGTTTTTAACTACATGTAGTTTTATTTGTAAGCCGCCCTAAGTTCCAGTTTGGAAAAAGGGCTGGGTAAAAATAAAGTTTCAATTCAATTCAATTCAACTCCCTGATTTTACCAGCTGTCCACTGATTTCACTTTCCCTTATTTAGTATTTTTATAGTGTTGTGTTTGGGTTTCTTTAAAAAAAAGCTGACGGTTATGAGCTGCTCTGAGCATTTGAACAAAATGGCAGGTTATGCAATGCTGAATGTGTGTCTCTATGTATGTGTGAGTGAGGGTGTGCTGTATGTGTGGTGAGTGTTTGTGTGCTTGTGTGAGTGTATGTTAGCATACCCACCACTGGCATGCGATCCCTGAAGGGAGTAGCCAACTGTCAATGTGGCCTTTGGGCTGAAAAAGGCTAGCTACTCCTCCTATAAATATTTCATATAAATAATCAAATAAAAATCCAAATACATCTACATCTACTCTGTAAGTCATTTGTAGGATGGGTGAGAAATTTGATTTGGTTCGCATTTGAAGCCAAATCTATCAAATTTGCAGTTTCTGAAACAATATGAGAACCAAACATCGTCATCCCTCGAAAGTCACGCTTATTTGAATTCTGCAATGCAGTTCACCCACCAATGTTTACAAAAATGCATATGTTAGAGAAAAGTATTCATACATATGAATATATAAGGGAAAATAACATACAAATATGCCTAGAAAATGGTATTTATTAGGAGAAAATTGTACTAAAATGCTGGAGAATTTTCATGAGGATTTTTTAAAACAAAATTGCAAATTGGGGCAGAAATGTGGAGAACTGAATTTAAGATTGGAAAAATGAGAAACAGAGAAAACAAACGGACAGATCTTCCATCCCTAGTGGTTTGTTCGCTCTGCATGTGGACACCTTAAGATATCGCAACCAAATTTTGCACAATGGTTCTTGAGATCAAGGAGCAGGGCTTTTTTCTATGTTTGGATTAGGGTTGCCAGGTCAGAAGCATCCCAAAACCTGAGATTTTAGGGGTGGGCCGAAGTGATGTCACGGGACAGGCCCGAGTGATGTCACGGGGCGGGCCCAAGTGATGTCATTAAGCATGATACATTAAGCATCAATCACAGTTGCTTGGAGTGTACAATTAAAAAAAAATCTGACTGGAAATTAAGCTAGACATCTTAGCTAAAAGTAGGGAACATTTAATCTAGCCTACTTGCTTTCGGCAAGAAGGGTTTAAGTGCCTTCAGGCCAGGCCAGTCACCAGAAGGTCACTGTAGGAAGAAAGGAGCCTAGTGTTGTGGAGATGTTAGATGGGAGCATTCGGGAGTAAAGATGGATGCCCCTGAAGGCTGCAATTCTAAACACATGTTCTAAGGGACTAAGCCCCCATAGAACTCAACAGGACTTTCTTCTGAGTAGATATAGTTTGGATTGTGCTATTGGTAAAGCTTGACTAGGGATCCTCTGCAAAGACATCCATATCCAAAGACATCCATATCCAAGCAGGGTTGGCAACCCCCTGCCTGGAATGCCCTGCCCTTATCTTTTAATGTGGCTGCTCCAAACCTCTTTACAGATTTGACCCTTCATTTCAGAAAAAGGTCTGAGAAATGAGTAAGAGTAAGAAGATTCTCTACCCTTTCTGTCTGCATAGATGCCCTCATCCTTCCCCTGTGCCCAACAGAAGCTCTGGGCCAGGCATCTCATAGAGGACACCCTCCCCTTTCATGGGGTGTATGATTTGTCCTGGCCCAGAGCAGAGTTTGGGGTGGGCACCCCCAATTACTTATTTTTCCTGTATGTCTTTTTTGGCTTTGATTTTGCATAGATGCCCTCCTCCGTGCCCTGCGCCCAGCAGAAGCTCTGGGCCAGGTGGGATGCAGGGGCATCTCGTAGAGGACACCCTCTCCTTTCCTGGGGTATATGATTTGTCCTGTCCCAGAGCAGAGTTTGGGCTGGGCTCCCCCAGTTACTTATTTTTTATGATTTTATGACATCATTATGTATTTATGATAATATCAGAGGCCTGATTATTTTGATTGCATAAAGGTATTGTTATTCTTGATGGGGAGAGTCCCCCGATCACAGTGATATATCATACAGGGTACCCCAACATATATTTTGGGGTTCAGAGACATGTTAAGTTTGGTTTGAAGTTGCTGTAGTTGTCAACTCTTCTTTTTTAGTGTTTTGAATTTTCAAGCAAATAAGGAACTGGGAACTAGGAACCAACTTCAGCATCGTATCAGTTAAATAGATTAAACAGTCGCGGGGGGGCGGCTGACATTTTGGTGTATATCTCGGGAACCAGACCACCTAGAAACTTAATTTTTAAAAAAATTGAAGCTGAGAGTCCAGAGATTAAGGGGTGCTAGCTGGAGAGCCGGAGGACCCCCCAAAAATGAGAGACTCCAGCCAAAAACCGGAGACCTGGTAACTCTAGTTTGGATACAATTGAGCACCATTTTGAATCAAGATAACGGACTGAACTGTTCAAAACTGCACAGATTTGAACCACTGATTTCAAAACTGCTCTGATTTTTTTTTGTTTTTTTACAATTCCCAAGCAACACCAGGTATGAAGCTGCTAGCAAACAGAAGTTGCTTATGTGCTGTTGAACTCCAAGGGCCCTCTTTAGGATTCCCCCACCCCGCTGGGGTGCAAGGGCAAATATGTTGGCTCAGCTTCAAATGTTGCAAGCATGTGGGAAGAGGAAGCAAAACTCATGTGTCCTTCCTCTCCCCGTGCACACACGCACCCCCCACAATATTTTTTGAAGATCCAAAGCCTCTATCACTGATGGTTGAGTCATTCTTGCATTAATTTAATGTTTTCCTCTGCTGGTTGCTAAAATGCAAATGTCACATTACTTCTGTGGGTCTGCTAGGAGATTAACGTTGACACTGATTTCATGTCTGCAGTGACATTTCCGTTCCTGCTGCTACAACAGTTTCAGATCAGTGAAACCTCCCTCTTCCCACGTAGCCATGTTATACCTAAACTGTTGCCAGTGTAGCAAATCCTGTGGGCTGAAAGCAAATGGGACAGAGTGACTTTTGTCGAATTCTGTCTGATTCTCCCGTTGCCTGGTTTTTCAAAATTTCTATCTTTAGGGAAACATTTCCATGGCAGCTCATCTGCTGCTGAGGAATTGCCACATCACAGAGGATACTGGGATATATTCTCTAAGGATGCTGTACGTATCCAGATGACGTTTGTTTTGAGGCATTAAACTCAGAAGCTGCGTAAACACCATACTTTTAAATCACATTACTTACTCCATGGCTCAATACCTGAAAAGACACATCAGTTGCTCTATATACCTGCATCTCAAAAACATACGTTTCTGCTGCACGACTGTCTTTGCTTAAAGCTGCAAACACACTGGGAAGTCTGTTAACAATCTGGCACGGGGCAGTGGGAGAACCTTGGGTGTGCTGTGCCCCCCAAACCACTGATGTGACCGTGAATCAAATGTTGGTTGCAAAATGTTGTGGCCTTTCTTGAAAGCCAAAAGAGAAATGTAGATAAACAACTGATGAAGAGGTTAGCTTGCTCCTTACATAGGAAGAAAAACTACAAAGATTGGATTTTTCCCTCTCTTTTTTTAGTTTGAGGAGGGAGATAATTAGTAGCAGGTCAATCTCATGCATGTTTATTCGACACTTGCTCACAAGTAGGGACGTTATTGGCTGCATACACACCATATATTTAAAGCCCATGACTTCCCCCAAAGAATTCTAGGAACTGTAATTTACACTTCACAGAGCTACAGTTGCCAGAACCCTTAACAAACGACAGCTCCCAAGATTCTTTTTTTTTTTTAGGGAAGTATGTTTTAAATAGAGATTGGAAGTAATTCGTTACAAGTAATTACTTGTAATTCATTACTTTTTTGAAGAATGAGTGGGTAATTCCTTTGCATTTTGATTGTAATAGAACTAGGAGTAATTTTATTACTTTTGTGGAGTAATTGCAATGTTTCCAGCATTACTTTTGGGCATTACTTGGGGGGGGAGCAGGGGAGGTCTTCTGCTCCTCTGATTTGTGGATGAAAATCATGTGCCTCAAACTGGGCTTCTGTTCAGTGTCGCTCTTCCCTCATGCTCTGGGAGTGGGTAGGAGGCGACGAGGGAGGACGTGGAGAGCAAGACGGGGTGGAGTTGAGAAAACAATGGATGGTGGTGGAGAAGAATGGAGTGGAGGGAGAAAGGAGCCAGAGGGAAGAACATGGATAAAGGAGGAGAAGGAGGCAGCAGCAAAATGGAGATAAAGAACTGTGGAGGTGAAAGATGACAATGTGTGTGTGTGTATGTGTGTAATGTATGGTGTAAATGTGTCTAAGATAGGCCTGGGGAATGTGTGGCCCTTAACATGTTGTTGGACTACAACTCCCATCGTCCCTGGCCATTGGCTTTGCTGGCCAGGGCTGATGGGAGTTAGAGATGACCAACAACATTTGAAGACCCACCACTTCTCTAGCCCTGGTATAAACAGAGCTTGGAAAAGTTACTTTTTTGAACTACAACTCCCATCAGCCCAAACCAGTGGCCATGCTTGCTGGGGCTCATGGGAGTTGTAGTTCAAAAAAGTAACTTTTCCAAGCTCTGCCAAAGCATTGTAAGTTCATAGCAGGGCAATAGCCTTGCTACTGACTAATTGTTCATTCCTGCATATGAAGCTTCTGTTAAAGGCACAGGAGCATGGGCAAGTAAAAATGTTGGCAATCTTTGGCTTCCAAATAAGTGTGAATAAGACTGCAGCCTAAACTGATAAAATGATGGACATGGAGAAGGTAGTGCAGTGTTTGTTGGATTACTCTCATTCTCAAAATAATAGAATCGGGGATCACCCAATGAATTTGATTGGAAATAGGTCCTAGAGGACCAAAGCAGCAATTGGCCAACTCCTAGTTCAGGGCTCTAAAACAGCCCTCCAAGCAATGTTCTGTGGCCTCCCAACAGCTGAGACTGATTTTGATGGAAGCTTCAAAAATAAAATAGACAGAGAACTGGAATGGGTGGAGCCCAGTGCTGTGATGGGTGTGCAGTTGCCTCCTTGCTCATTAGGGATGGGGGAGAGATTCAATTCAGTTTACATTTAAAGGCAAACCTACCTAATTTGCACTTTCCAAAACAGTACGTGTTGTGAACCGGTTATCCTTGGAAATTCACACTTCTCCAAATTTTGCAGTGCAGTTCTGCTGCCAAGTAATGTGTACAAAAGTGCATATACTAGAGTAAAATGTGCATATAAATGTATCCAATAGAGAAAATAACATACAAAAATACATTATATTAGGAAAAAAGCTTGGCAAAAATGTGTATGTGAGGTAAAGCGGCATGCAAAATGTGTACTTTAGGATAAATGCATGCCAAAATTCTGATGAATTTCCATGTGTACTTTTAAAAAACCTACATCGTAAACTGAAGTGGGCATGTGGAGAACTGTACTGAAGATTGGAAGAATGAGAAATGGATAGAAGCCAAAATTAATAGATTCACCCATCCCTTATGATCATCAGATGAATCATTTGATGAGCAGATAGGGAGGCTATATGCCTCTGTGTGTGAGTGTGTATGTGTGGTACATGTGTGTACGCATGCATGCATGTGCAGACAAACTCTTGTCTGTCTGTGTGCACAGTGTGTGTGCACGTGAGCGTAAGTGTGGTGTTAGCCACCCTACCACTGGCACGCTGGCCCTGAAGGATTGGCCTTTGGGCCAAAAAGATTAGCCACCCCTGACTCAGGGAATTCACTACCACAAGACCTTATGATGCTCATTACCTTAGACAGCCTTTAAAAGAAAGGACTGAACAAATTCACTGACCATTAGTTAGCTAAATGAAAACTTCATGTTCAGAAGCAGCGTATCTCTGAATGTGATATTCTAGAGACGAGCCACAGGAGATAATTGTCACCTTCATGCCCTACTTATGAGGCATCCAATCGGCCACTGTGGAAAACAGGACATTGCAGCTTTGGTGTGATTCGGCAATGCCATCCTTATGTTCTTATGCCAGAGGTGAAGAACCTGTGGCCCTCCAGATGTCGCTGGACTACAGCTCCCATCAGCCTCAGCCAGCATGGAAAATTGTCAGGGAAGATGGGAGTTGTAGTCCAGCAGCATCTGGAGGGCCAGAGATTCCCCATCCTCGTTCTCTGCAGAGCAATGCTTAAAGCTCAGTTCAAGGGAAATGCTCTGTGCATCAAGGAGACTGAAAACGACAATGATAAAGGCGTATTGTGGGCATCTTGGAAGGCTCTCTGATCCAGTGTGCCAGGCATCAGGAACCAATGACCCACCATTGACCATGGTCAGGGATAATGGAAACTATAGTCCAGCGAATCTAGGGAGCCAAAGGCTCCACTTCCCTCCTTTAAAGACAAATGCTGTGGTCCTGTACACCACAGTAGGGGTGCGGTTGTGCAGGGTCTGGATGTGTGTGTTTAGACCCTTTACTTTTTTGGGAACAGGGTCCCTATATCTCCAGCATCCTACAAGCCAATCAGCATGAAAGGGGAGTGTGTGTTGGCCACTGAGAAGGGTCTTCTAACATGCTTCCTTGTCCTTTCCTGCAGATTGGAGCCAATCAGAGTGAAGGGAGGTAAGTCAAATACTGAGAATACTCTTCTCAGTAGCTAACACTCTCCTCTTTCATGCCGATTAGTTCCTAGGCATTATCAAGATCTCATTCTCAACCCCACAGCAAAAAACAACAACCCCAAAACCCGGGAGGGGGCATGACTGTGATTAACATGAAGAGACCCTGCACTTCTGAAATTGCTACTACACTACTGCACCAGAGGTAGCCAACACAGGGTCCTCCCAAAGCTGTTGGACTACACCATCCATCATCTCAGACCCAGGCTGCCTGAGGCTAATGGGAGTTGTAGTCTGACATCTGAAGGGCACTACATTGACTACCCTTGCTATAAACATTTACCTGGGAGCAGTAGCAGCTAGGTAAGTAAGTCCCACTGCACTCAGTAAAAACCTCAGCCCCAGCCAGCACGGTCAATGGTCAGGGGTGGTGGGTGATTGTAGTTCAGCAGCATCTGATGGACCATGGCCTGCAGGTCCTCTCCGTCTTTGGGATGGAATGATCATCCTTTGTGGTTGTTCCTTGTAGTTTGCCTGGCTCCTTTACCGGCAGCTATCAGCAATCCATGTAATTTGTTGTAAAAAATTCCCAGAATGGAGGATGAAATTATCTCAAGCCACAACCTTCGTGGCTGTATTCCCAAACAGCCCATCCCTGAAAGGGATGTCTTAGAAATGTTAATGTGTACTTCTTGGGTGAGGTTGGTTTGTGGGATTTGAGGGGGGGAGGGGAAGTAGAGGACATGTATTTATCTTTTGGTTTCTAAGGGCGTTTTCACCCATGAGGCATAAATCACCTTTGAATCTCTCCCTCCGTCTCACAAGTCAAAGAAAAAAGACCAAAGAGCAGCGTTTGTCATGTGAACGAGCATTTTGTCCGCCGACAGCTTTATGTTTGCTAATCAAAGCAGCAACTGTTTTAAGAGTTGATCTAGATGTTCGATGGTAGACACCCACAGCTCTAGGTGCTCTACTCACCTTGCAGCAGTAAATCAGAAAGGAGGAAGTAGGGTTTGCAGTGGAGAAGCAAAGCAGCAGGTGGGGAGATGGAATATAGGAACACAGGAAGGCGCCTCATACTGCATCAGACCATTGCTCCATCTAGCTCAGTACGCTCTACACTGACTAGCAGCAGCCCTCCAGAGTTTGAGGCACAGGTCTCTCCTAGCACTAGCTGGAGGTGCTGGGGTTTGAACCAAGGACCTTTTGCATGCAAAAGAGATGCTTTATCACTGAGCTATGCTCACATGCTACCAGGCCAAGTTCAAGGTTCTTGTATTAATTTCCGTGGCCCTTAACAACGTAGGTCCAGGATTCCTCAAGGACTGCCTGATCCCTTATAATCCTACCTGATCAATGAGGTCTCCAGGGGAGTCAGTGTTTATTTTATTTATTTATTTTATTATATTTGTATACTGCCCCATAGCCGAAGCTCTCTGGGCGGTTTACAGTAACTAAAAACATTAAAGCAAATACAATTTAAAACAGATCTTATAAAAACAATTTAAAACACAATTTAAAAATTTAAACAGTATAAAACACATGCTAAAATGCCTGGGAGAAGAGGAAAGTCTTGACCCGGTGCCGAAAAGATAACAGTGTTGGCGCCGGGTGCACTTCGTCATTTTCTCCACCAGCAGCTGTGTGTTCAGTACTGTGAGCCCAGTTTTATGGAACTCCTTCCCAGTTGAGATTTGACAGACCTCCACCTTGTTGAACTTCTGGTTCCTACTGAAGATGATTTAAAATTCCAGCAGGCATTTTAACTGAATTCTGATTTTATAGTTTTAACCAATGTGTATTGTATGCAGTCCTTGTATACTGCTTAGAGATGACTGTAATGAAGCAGTATATAAATTGCCGAAATAAATAATATTTCCTCCTCCCACCACTAACATTTCCCCCACCCCCCCTGCAAAAGGAACTTTGGTTTAGAGGGGGAGTGGATGGCAAAGTTGCTGCGGAGAAAAGCAACAAGATGGGTGAAGGCTTAAGCGTCCATTCTGGACCTTGCTGCTTCTCTGCGGCAGATTCCACCCTGTGCATACATACACATTGACTGCTTTGCAGTTGCGTAGCAGCGACCATGAGCTGTGCCTGTTGCCAGATAGCTAGTTCCGCACTACATCTGGGATCGGCCATAGCTCAGTGGCAGAGCATATGCTTTGCATGCAGAAGGATCCAGGTTCAATCCTTGGCAGAAGCTCCGTGTCTGAAATCCTGGAGAGCCCCTGCCAATCAGTGGCGATAATACTGAGCTAGATGAGCCTATGGTCTGAGCTTCCTATCTTCCTATATACCTCAAGTGTGACAGTGCCTTGACCCTTTAACCAAATGTATGATTAATTTTCAATTTTTTTTTGCACTCCTAAGGATTAAAATCTTGCATCATTAAAATGAAAACCAGGAATCCAAACATTTCCAGATGCCATAGGCTGCACATACACACATGCACACACACACACTAGAAGTGGGGGGCTCAAGAGATCATTCATAAACCATATGCTGCCCATCTCTATGGCAGGGTACAAATTCCTGGAAAAATTATGATTTGTGCACAAAACTGTACAATTACAGTGCAACCCAATGTACGTTTACTCAGAAATGAGTTATGTTGTGTTGAAAATGGAAATGGACTGCCTTCAAGTCGATCCCGACTTATGGCGACCCTATGAATAGGGTTTTCATCTTAAGCGGTATTCAGAGGGGGTTTACCATTGCCTCCCTCTGAGGCTGAGAGGCAGTGACTGGCCCAAGGTCACCCAAGTGAGCTTCATGGCCATGTGGGGAATCGAACCCTGGTCTTCCTGGTCGTAGTCCAACACTCTAACCACTTCACCACACTGGCTCTCACTATGTTGTGTTAAGTGTTGCTTATTTTAGATTAAATGTTGTCATAGGACTGAAGGCTTAATTACTGCAGCAAGACATGGCCAAAATATTTAGGGCAACACTTTGTCTCTTGGGGGGCAGTGTGGCAGAATATTTTTTGCAATCCATAACTGAGCAATAATGGTAGTTATTTAGGCAGACGAACTATAGGCTGCTAGCATATTCTTCCCATTATACATGATCAGCTTCTCCGTGTGGGGTCTTTCATTCTAGGATCTCAAAATATTTTGCAGAGACTGCTCCATTAAGCAGAACAACATTTTGGCACGTTGAGCAAATACCATCTGCAGGCTAAATCTCAGGAAGTAGAGCGTGGGTATGCACATGAATTTATTTATTTCTTGCACTCCACAACTGCTCCCCCCCCCCCCGGTTATGTTACACCTGCCCTGGCCTTCAAAACGTTCATTCTGTTACCAGTGGCCATCAAGAAGCAGGAGGGAAGCTTTTATTTATTTATTTATTTGTTTATTTATTTATACTCTGCCTTTTGGCCAAAGGCCCTCAAGCGGCTTACAAAAAACAAAACACAAATATAAAAATGTAACAATATAAAATACATCAATAAAACAATACAATTTATAAAATACAATTTACAATTTACAAAAGTGAAATAAGTGCTCTAAGGCTAACAATGTAAAATGCATGACACGAGGGAAAAGGGACAGGGAAGCAAAAAAGCACGCTCGGGCACCAGTTCTTAAATTGCAGTTCTTATCATGACCAGCTGGAATGGAAGCAGGTAGCCTGATAGCATGGTGGCTACTGGAGAGGGCAAGGGCAGCTAGTTGCTCAGCAGAGGCGATGAAACAGCTCATGGATGGATCAGCTGTGGCATGGAAACAAAACACATCTTTGCTGCTGAAGAAGCCACGAGGCATCCTTGCTAATAAGCTCCTGTAGGCTGCTTGCAACAACTCCTCTCTGACTGCTTCCTCTTACTTCCAATTCCTGATGCCTGACTTTTTTCATCCCTAGGGCCACTTTCCCTTCTGGGCAAGCTCCCAGGGGCCACCTACCAGCAGTTGGCAAGGCCAGAGGCAAACACTGGCAGACCAATGACTGTCAATTTTATCTTTGCAGAGCAGACTAACTTCTACACACACTCTCACACTCACATGGGAGTTGTAGACCAAAACATCTGGAATGCACCAGGTAGGACAGCCTTCCCCAACCAGTGTGCCTCCAGATGTTGTTGGACCACAACTCCCATCTTTCCTGGCCATTGGCAATGCTGGCTGAGGCTGATGGGAGTTGTGGTCCAACAACATCTGGAGGCACACTGGTTGAAAAAGGCTGAGGTAGGGGAAGACTGGACTCTGCGCCTGGCAGCCAGTCCCAGGGCTATCATGCCTCAAGCGTACCTCCGTTGGATTTTGGCCATATGGGGCAGTATTCAATGCTAATCCTACCCAGAGTAGACCCATTGCCATTAATGGACATTACTTAGGTTCATTAATTTCCATGGGTTCACTCTGAGGAGGAGTTAATTGAGTGCAACCCACCTCAGCTATTTCATTTGGATGTCCACGTGGTACTGACTGAGAGTATAATTAAGACAGACCAAAAAGAAGTTCCTTGCTCTGCAACATACAATTAACGTCATGGGCTCCTTTGGGAGGAAGGCAGGATACAAATTTAATTAACTACTTAATTACTTAATTAATAATGGAATCCCACTACCACAAGAGCTCAAAAAGGATACTGTAGAGTTGGAAAAAGTTCAGAAAAGGGCAGCCAAGATGGTCGAGGGGACGGATCGATTCCCTTATGAGGAAAGGTTGCAACACTTGGAGCTTTTTGGTTTAGAGAAAAGACAAATAAGTGGTGGCATGATAGATGTCTATGAAATTATGCAAAGCACGGAGAAAGTGGACAGAGAAAAGCTTTTCTCCCTCTCTCATAACACTACAGCCCGGGGACTTCCAACAAAGCTGAATGTTGGAAGATTCAGGACAGGCAAAAGGAAGAACTTCTTCACACCGCACATTGTTAAACTATGGCATTCGCTCTCCTAAGAGGCAGCGATTGGCACCAATTTGGATGGCTTTAAAAGAGGATTAGAGCAATTCATGGAGGATAAGGCTGTCAATGGCGACTTCCCATGATGGCTATGCTCTGTTTTTATCCTGCCCACAGCTTTCAGCTGTAAGCTTTCCCCCCACCTATTTTGGATAATTTATTTTGTTTTAGTTGTCAAGATGAGGGGCAGGGAACTCCACAACGCAATGAAGACCTGCCCCAACCACTGGAAACCCTGTCTGCCCAATAAGGCCTCTAAGATTTCATCCATACTCTTTCAAAGTCCATCTTTATGACCATAAAGTCTAGACATTTGTTTGCTTTTTTTAAAATATGAAAAGATAGGTGTCCCAGAAATCTGAATTCTCTGTCCAATGCCAAATTCCATACTGTTATTTTCTGTACTCCCATGCAATTGCAATGTGCACAGAGCTTGGCTGTAGCCGTAAGGCGGAGAGGTCTAAAAATCTGCTCCTCTAAAGAACAAAATCAGTTCACGGCAAGCCAGGCTTTTGCTAAGCACAGGGCACAGCTAAATGTCTGCTTCTGCCAATGTTACTCAAGAACATCCAGTATCATTGAGGAAATCTCAAACTATTGGCAGCCTCTCAACTCATCACAAGGATCCAAGCTTTAAAAGAAAATTGCCATTACTTGTAATGTTAATTCCTTGAGTGGAAGCATTTACATAGACCGACCCAACAGGTCTTTTTTAAACTGTAATATCTGCGTGTCCTAACATTAAACAAAGCAAATGCTGCCCTATTTGCAAAGCTGTTTGTTCTCATGGACAACGGCAATGAAAGGTGTTTGCAGGACTTATTTCAAACAGCTTGCCAAGGAGTAGTTTGCACGAAGCAGGAACACCTCATTACATGGGAAAGTTCCTTTAATTTAGTAATTTTCAAAGGGTGGGCTGGGAACTAGCAGTGGGCCTCTCAACCCACTTTCCTGTGGACCTCAGCAACTGAGCCAGCTGCAGCGGTTCCATCTGAATGCACAGCGCATTATTAATTATTTTTATTATTTATTATTACTATTATTATTATTATTTACCTTCCCTATGGAATTCCCTCCCCTTAAATATTAAACAGGCGCCATCTCTGTTATCTTTTTGGCACCTATTGAAGACCTTCCTCTTTCAACAAGCCTTTTAAGTAGAGACCTTATCCCAGTCTGCATCTGTGTTGGAATTGCTTTTTAAGATGTTCTTAAACCTCCTTTTTTAAAATGTTTTTAATCTTAGACAATGTTTTGAAAGCTTTTTTTAAGAAAGGTTTTTAAAGATGTTTTGTTTTAATGTATTTTAAAGTTTGTTTTTATGTTTTAAAGCTTTGGGTGCTTTTGTTTGCCACCATGGGCTCCTGCCTGGAGGAAGAGCAGGATATAAATAAAATAATAAATAAATAAATAAACAAAATAAACCAATATGACCTTTCCTATGAGGAAAGGTTGCTGCATCTGGAGCTTTTTAGTTTACAGAAAAAGTGAGTAAGAGGTGACATGATGGAAGGGTGTAAATTTATGCATGGCACAGAGAAAGTGGACAGGGAAAAGTTTTTCACCCTCTCGTAATTGTAGAACTTGTGGACATTCAATGAAGCTGAATGTTGGAGGATTCAGGACAGACAAAACTGTTCACCCAGTTAAACTACGGAATTCGCTCCCACAAGAGGCACTGATGGTGACCATTTGGGATGGCTTTTACAGAGAATTAGACAAATTCATGGAGGTTAAGGCTTTCAGTGGCTACTAGCCCCAGTGGTGATACTCTACCTCCACAGTCAGAGATGGCATGCTTCTGAATACCAGTTTCTGGAAACTGCGGGGGGGGAGAGTGATCTTGTGTTCAGGTCCTTCTGGTTGGCTTCCCATCGGCATCTTGTTGGCCACTATGAGGACAGGATGTTGGACCAAATTGGTCACTGGCCTGATCCAGCAGGGTCTTCTTCAGTTCTTATATTATGTTCTTATAGGACAAACAGGGAATGGTCCCAACAACCTCAATCTGCCCTACGCTAGCCCCCACCTGCCTGCCTTCTTACTTCCAACCAGCCCAGGGGGTGGCAGCGCTGCCTACCAGCTCGCTCCTCCTTTCCCTCAGCATTGCCCTTGTAGAATTCAACAGGGAGGAGGGGGGGCAAAACTAGAATTAGTTGGCTCTTCCTGTCATTGGCTCCACCAACTGCTGCCTTCTGTGCCTTCCACTGGGTAGACCATCTGCTTTGCATTCAGAAGGACCCAGGAGGTTCAGTCCCCAGCATCTCCAGGTAGGACTGGGAATGTCTTCTGTCTGAAACCCTGGAGAGCCGCTACAACTTGGTGTAGACAGTATTGAGCGGGATGGACCAAAGACCTAACTCGTGATAAAGCAGCTTCCTCAGTGTCTTTGAGTGGGTGTTGTTGTTATGTGCCTCCAAGTCGACTACGACTTATGGCGACCCTATGAATCAGCAACCTCCAAGAGCATCTGTCGTGAACCACCCTGTTCAGATCTTGTAAGTTCAGGTCTGTGGCTTCTTTTATGGAATCAATCCATCTCTTGTTTGGCCTTCTTCTTTTGGCCAAGTATAAAGGAAGGAAGCAAAAGGGATGGTTGTACTGCAGTGCCCAAGGCACTGATGCACTTTTTGCCCCCTCCCCTTCACAGACACACACACGCGTGCGCACCCATGCCCCAGACCTCCTGCCTGCCTGGTTGGAGAAGAGTTGAGTCCATTCTTCTAGCCTTCTTTGCATGTATGCAAAGGCGCTGGGATAGCTAGCAAATGCTAGCCAGGCCTTCCCCAAACTGACACTCTCCAGATGTTTGGGTGTATAACTCCTCAGCTGTACTGGCTGGGACTGATGGGAGTTGTAGTCCTTGGAGGCACCAGGTTGGGAGAGGTTGGGTTAGCACTTGTTAGGCTTTGAAAAACATCTGCAAGGCAAAAGGTTGTGGAACGCTGCAGTAGCCCTTTTAAAACTAACTAAATCAAATTGATGTCTTTTTTTAATCTGTATTCGGTTACATAACCTGAAGCAAGTTTGGCTCCTTGTATTTATGTCCCAGCTGTTCTGCGAGGATTCCCTGCCTCCCTTGGGTCTCCCAGAGGCACGACGCTTCTGGCTACGTCAGCATCTTTCATCAGCCTGGGCAGCATCTTTCTGGAGCAGGTTTTGGAGGGGCCTGCTGCAGTAGTGGTGGTGGACTAAACACCATCTTAATTCAGGCTCATAAATAAATAAATGAAATTAATTAAAATGTTGCTTGTCATGTTTGAGGACGGGGGTTCAAATGACCCCACCCCCATGTATGGGTGAGGAGGGGCCTGTGATGTCCCTGTATATAGATATTACTGTAAATATGGTAAGTGCAGGTTTATTAAAGTATATATGGTAAGTGGACTGAGTGAGAGGAGGGAGTACATGGGCTAGAATGCTGGAGAAGGCTGCATGATGATTGGCTGAGTGTTTGAGTGGCTGAAGGTATAAATGAGAAGATGACAGTTGAGAGGTTGTCGGTTGTTGTGGGTTGGATTGTATTAGGCTGGTATTGAGACAGATAATATATGACTAGAAACATAAAGAGTAACACAATATATGAAACCATACGCTTGTTAAATATACCTTAAGTAATCTTGTTGTTTCCTGGTGTTAATAAATAAATATTTTCTTGGTTTACCAAAAGCCTGATCCTTGGCTGGGGCTTTCACAGACCAGAAGGGTGGGCAGGGTATTTACCAAGGTGGAGAAACAATATCAAATGGTGGCAGCGGTGAAGAGATATTGTAACATCATCAAGTATCCAGAGCAACCCAGGGCTGTATGCTTTATAGGCACAAAGATACAGGGGGGTTGTGGCCTGCAAGTGCACCCAGACACAAAGTAACAATAAGCCAGAAGGAGACTAAGACAAAGTCCCAAAGCAATATTGTGAAATAGGGAGTGGCTAGTGGTGCTGCCTAGCAGTGGGAGCTTGCAATATCTGTGCTAGAGACGGTGAGAGAACAAATAAAAACCAGGATCCTGACTGGTGGGACCTGACAGGTGGTGGCAGCAGGAGGGATCCTGACAGGGGCTATGTGGGTTACCCATACTCCCTTGCTGCCAATGAATGCTGCAGCCACACACATCGGCTGTCAGCATCAGAAAAGGTTTTACTATATGTGTGTGTGGGGAATCCTGAGCCTATTTATTTATTTATTGCACTTGTATACCACCTCATAGCCGAAGCTCTCTGGGCAGTTTACAGCAACCAAAATCATTAAAACAAATATACAATTTAAAACACATATTTTAAAAATAATTTAAAACACATATTTTAAAAATAATTTAAAACACAATTTAAAAATTTAAAACAATATAAAACAATTTAACACATGCTAAAATGCCTGGGAGAAGAGAAAAGTCTTGACCTGGTGCTGAAAAGATAACAGTGTTGGTGCCAGGCACACCTCGTCATAAAGAACATTCCATAATTTGGGGGCCACCACTGAGAAGGCCCTCTCCCTTGTTGCCACCCTCTGAGCTTCCCTTGGAGTAGGCACCCGGAGGAGGGCCTTTGATCTTGAACGTAATGTACGGGTGGGTTCGTATCGGGATACGTGTTCCATCAAGTATTGTGGTCCCAAGCCATGTAAGGCTTTATAGGTCAAAACCAGCACCTTGAATCGAGCTCGGAAACATACAGGCAGCCAATGCAAGCGGGCCAGAATCGGTTTTATATGTTCGGACCGTCTGGTCCCTGTTACCAATCTGGCCGCTGCATTTTGCACAAGCTGCAGTTTCCTAACCGTCTTCAAAGGCAGCCACGTAGAGTGCATTGCAGTAATCTAATTTGGAGGTTACCAGAGCATGGACAACTGAAGCCAGGTTATCCCTGTCGAGATAGGGACGTAGTTGGGCCATCAACCGAAGGTGGTAGAAGGCACTTCGTGCCACCGAGGCTACCTGAGCCTCACGTGACAGAGATGGTTCTAGGAGAACCCCCAAGCTGCGAACCTGCTCCTTCAGGGGGAGTGCAAACCCATCCAGGACAGGTTGGACATCCACCATCTGGTCAGAAGAACCACCCACTAGCAGCATCTCAGCCTTGTCTGGATTGAGCCTCAGTTTATTAGCCCTCATCCAGTCCATTGTCGCAAGGAGTTCTGCATGCATCTTTGTGAAGCATTCATAGCATTATGATGGGGTGGGAACCTAAGGCCTAGGACATGAATGTGGCCCTCCAGATCTCTCTCTGTCTAGCCCTCAGGACTCTCCCCAGGCTGTGCCTCCTCCCCAGGCCACACCCACTCTCCTGAGGCAACACCACTCGCTGGATCTCTTCCGTGCCCTTGCCAAGGCCTGGCTGGAATGGGTTGTTGCACTCTTTCTTGTATGGAGAACGGAGAGATGTGTGGGGGGAGGTAGATTTCGCATGACTGGAATGTGGCCCACTTTATAACACTACAAGCCACATCATAGGAGCAGAGGAAGCTGCCTTATACTGAGACAGGCCATTGGCCTACCTAGCTCAGTATTGTCTACACTGACTGGCAGCCGCGCTCCATGGTTTCAGGCAAGAGTTTCTCCCAGCTGTCCCTGGAGATGCCATTGGGGGTTGAACCTGTTCTTCGCGCAAAGCAGATAGATGCTCTACAGCCCTTCCCCCAGCATGCTTTGCTGCACCCACTTTTTTGCCTCTCGCTCCTGCCCAGGACTGGCATGTGGGCCCCAAACGGTTCCCCATGAGGGAATGTTGCTCTCGGGAAGGCCAAGTTTTCCCACCCCTGCATGATGAGGTGTTCCCTTGATCATAAAAATGAGGGGAACCAGCTGTCTCTTCTGTAATCGATTAAGGTTTGCACCTCCCCTCTACAGTTTTTCCTCAGATATTCCATGTGTGCGTGTGGGGTGGCCTAATGAATGTCAGGCTAATGTGGGAACCCTTAGCGATGGAAGATCTGGGCGGGGGAAGGTTCTGCGTTCACATTAACAATATAATCAAAATGTACTGCCAAGTGAGTGACAGGTCAGCTTTATTCAAAACATTTTCTATAGCTGCACTGTTTGTGCTAGAGGGAGGGGAGGGCGATAACATAATCACAGGAGAATGAATGGAATGAATCAGACCAGAATTCAATGTATGGCGGACCACTCAGAAACAAAAGAACCAGTCTCTTTGTCCAGTGGAAGGACTGATTGGATTTGATGCAAACAGCACAACTAGTAGCATTTCTGGATCAGAGACTACTTCATATGCATGAGGAGTTAGCCTGGGCAGTGTTTTTGTGTGTGTGTGTGTGTGTGTTTGTCTGTGTGTGTGCATACAAACACAAACACATATGATGTAGAGGGTGGAAATATACAGCACAGAGCAGAGGTGGAGTTTGGCACGTTTGAATTCTGACAGCCTGGCTTCTCTCCGTTTGAATTCCGACAGCCGGCTTTCAGTACCGATCTGCCATTTTTTTGCTCCCGGTTGTTTGCACAATTGCCAATTTGCGGGGTTTTTTGCCAGCAACAAAAATGACGTAATTGCTAACGAAAATGGTAATGAAAATGCTTACGCTGTAGGCACTTGTTCCACTGAGTTAAGAATGCATCAGCTCAGAGGAAAGCTGATTTTTAAAAAATGACATAAAATTCGGAGCGGACAGCAACGACCCGCTGCGGTAAATCAATGCTGGTCTGCAGACAATGAGGATTGTCAGATTATGTCAAAATCTGGTAATAAATCCAATGTAGCAGATATTCTCCCCCGTCCCTAGTGCAGGGTGGGGTCATTGTAATGCAGTCTGCGTCAGTTCTATGCAAAGCTTAAGATAAGTAAAATGGCCATTCACAACTGCAGTAATAATTACTGATAATTCAATTCTAGCATTGCTAAATTAATCCACAACTTAGGAAGGACAGAAAACCATTATCTCAATTCAAGCATAAATGGATAAGATCAAACTTCAGCTATTTTTTTTTTAATGCTGGATTCTTCAATGCCCAATATCAACTTTGAGGTCAGCAGCAGAGTTTCCTGGGAGATGGGAATGATCTCCCACTGGATTCTGAATGTTGCCATTATAGATGTATGTCTGAAAACCTTCTGGGTTGTATCTGGTTATCCACACTTAGGGTAGACCCAGGGCCAGCACCAGAAGGCAGCCAGGTTGGGCCCTGGCCGAGGGCCCCTGTGGTCCAGAGGGGGAGCTCCCATAAGAACATAAAAACATAAGAAGAGCCTGCTGGATCAGGCCAGTGGCCCATCTAGTCCAGCATCCTGTTCTCACAGTGGCCAACCAGGTGCCTGGGGGAAGCCCGCAAGTAAGGACCTGAGTGCAAGAACACTCTCCCCTCCTGAGGCTTCCGGCAACTGGTTTTCAGAAGCATGCTGCCTCTGACTAGGGTGGCAGAGCACAGCCATCACAACTAGTAGCCATTGATAGCCCTGTCCTCCATGAATTTATCTAATCTTCTTTTAAAGCCATCCAAGCTGGTGGTCATTACTGCATCTTGTGGGAGCAAATTCCATAGTTTAATTATGCGCTGAGTAAAGAAGTCCTTCCTTTTGTCTGTCCTGAACCTTCCAACATTCAGCAACCTTTCCTCGTAAGGGAGTCGCTCCATCCCCTTGATCATTCTGGTTGCCCTCTTCTGAATCTTTTCCAACTCTATAATATCCTTTCTGAGATGAGGCGACCAGAACTGTACACAGTATTCCAAATGCGGCCGCACCATAGATTTATACAACAGCATTATGATATCGGCTGTTTTATTTTCAATACCATTCCTAATTATCGCTAGCATGGAATTTTCCTTTTTCACAGCTGCCGCACGCTGGGTCAACATTTTCATCATGCTGTCCACTACAACCCCGAGGTCTCTCTCCTGGTCGGACACCGCCAGTTCAGACCCCATGAATGTATATGTGAAATTAAGATTTTTTGCCCCAATATGCATAATTTTACACTTGTTTATATTGAATTGCATTTGCCATTTTTCCGCCCATTCACTCAGTTTGGAGAGGTCTTTTTGGAGCTCTTCGCAATCCCGTTTTGTTTTAACAACCCTGAACAATCTAGTGTCGTCAGCAAACTTGGCCACTTCACTGCTCACATCCTAATTCTAGGTCATTAATGAACAAGTTGAAAAGTACAGGTCCCAATACCAATCCTTGAGGGACTCCACTTTCTACAGCCCTCCACTGGGAGAACTGTCCGTTTATTCCTACTCTCTGCTTTCTGCTTCTTAACCAATTCCTTATCCACAAGAGGACTTCTCCTCTTATTCCGTGACTGCTAAGCTTCCTCAGAAGTCTTTGGTGAGGCACCTTGTATGTCCACTGGATCACCTCTATCTATATGCTTGTTGACACTCTCAAAGAATTCTAATAGGTTACTGAGACAGGCTGGCTCTGCTTCAGCAAGGCTTGTTCTTCTATGTGCTTAGTTAATCTAGCTTTAATAATACTTTCTACCAGTTTTCCAGGGACAGAAGTTAAGCTAACTGGCCTGTAATTTCCAGGATCCCCTCTGGATCCCTTTTTGAATATTGGCGTTACATTTGCCACTTTCCAGTCCTCAGGCACGGAGGAGGACCCGAGGGACAAGTTACATATTTTAGTTAGCAGATCAGCAATTTCACATTTGAGTTCTTCGAGAACTCTCGGGTAGATGCCATCCGGGCCCGGTGTTTTGTCAGTTTTTATATTGTCCATTAAGCCTAGAACTTCCTCTCTTGTTACTACTATTTGTCTCAGTTCCTCAGAATCCCTTCCTGCAAATGTTAGTTCAGGTTCAGGGATCTGCCCTATATCTTCCACTGTGAAGACAGATGCAAAGAATTCATTTAGCTTCTCTGCAATCTCCTTATCGTTCTTTAGTACACCTTTGACTCCCTTATCATCCAAGGGTCCAATCGCCTCCCTAGATGGTCTCCTGCTTTGAATGTATTTATAGAATTTTTTGTTGTTGGTTTTTATGTTCTTAGCAATGTGCTCCTCAAATTCTTTTTTTAGCATCCCTTATTGTCTTCTTGCATTTCTTTTGCCAGAGTTTGTGTTCTTTTTTATTTTCTTCATTCGGACAAGACTTCCATTCTGTAATCTGTGGCAGCGTCGCCTCCTGCAACTTGGTCCTGCCACAGATCACGGAGAGGGAGCTCCCAGGCACCCCCTTAATACAGATAGCACAGGCTTCAATAAGCCCACATGCATGCCCCACCTACATCCCCCATCAGTATGAATGCTGTGCACACGGTGCATGCATGCCTGCCATCACCCAAGATGGTGGTGGGGACTTCTCTAAGGGGCTGACACTCCCACTGCTATCTTGGTTGATGGCAGGCGTGAGTGCTATGCACAGGTTGGGTACATGGGGGGGCTTATCAGCCCCACGCCACCTGAATGGGGGGGTTGGGCTACAGCACTGCGGGCCCAGTCATGCCTGGTGCTGGCCCTGAGTAGACCTACTGAAATCAGTGGATTGAAGTTGTACCATTGAGCTACAGCCTTTTGCCAAAGCCAGATTCAGCCCCCTGTTTGGGAAGTCCTTCCCCATATATCTGATGTGGGCAATCTCTGTGGTCACTCAGGGCCAAACTAGGGGCAAGTCCATACATTTAAAGCCCAGCCAACACACATTTAAAGCACATGACTTGGATGTGCTTTACGTGTGACATGTCTGGAAAGATCCATGACGATCATCAGACCTGCTGCTGGGTTTCTTCAAGGTTGAATAGCAGCTGTGAGGAGAGGGAAACCCAGTGGAGAGCAATAGTACAAACTCAGAAGTGCAGGGTCCCTTCATAATAGTCACAGCCACCACCACCGCTTTTCAGATTTTACAACCTTCTAAGATTATAGAACAATCTGTCCAAACTTGCATACTGCTTTCTCTATCACAGTCACCATTTGACTGTCCTTTTTCACTGTCAGAGATTGCTTGAATCCAGTGTCTACACATTTATATCTTGCTGCTATGGAGCTGCTTGATGATGTAGATGGGGTGCTATCATCAGGATTCACTGTGTTGTCTTCTGCAGTTATGGAATTCTCACCTTCCACAACTTGGCTTTTTGTAGGAGGAACCAATAGGAACCCCTATCACACTGACTGGCTCCAATCATCAGGAAAGGACAAGGAAGCAAGTTAGAAGACACTTCTCAGTGGCTAACATACACCCGTTTCATGCTGATTGGCTCATAGGATACTGGAGACATAGGGACCCAGCTAGACCTGGCTCCCAAAAAAGTAAGTGGTCTCAGACCCCCCAAGACCCTGGATGACTACACCAAACTCTGGAGGAATGGAGAGTTTAACCATAAGAAAACCTTAAGAAAACCTGTATCCCCACCCCACCCCTAAGGCAAATAACATTCAGGGAAGGCAATATTTATTGGAGAAGGGACATAAGAGGGGAAGCATTTCACACCACCCCTCACACACCATCTGCATTGTATCCCCCTCCACTCCCCCAGACCACAACTGCTAGTAAACATCTTAGAAACAGTGAGAGATCCAGTTGCGGGTTTCCCAAGGGCTCATCTAGTTGCGCCCTTTTAAACAACACATGAGGCAGATCCACACCAAGTACATGAAGCACCTCCAGGGCCCATTTAAAGCACATGCCTTCCCCCCAGAGAATTCTGGGAACTGTGGTTTTCCCTTCACAGAACTACACATTCCCAGCATGCTTAACAAACTATATTTCCTGGGTTCTTTGGGGGTTGGAAACCACGTGCTTTACATGTGCATTGGATGTGCTCTAAATGTATGGCATTATTTACGAACATACTTAAAATATGCTTTATTTGCTGGGGGAGGAGGAGGGAGAGCGACAATTGCTAAGGGCCCCGATCTCAGGACTGTATGGGGAGGGGGGAAGTTAAGCCTTTCCCCTCTGCCCTGTTTTTTAGCCAAAAGTCCCTCCCTCTCTTGGATCTGCCATTTGCCTCCCCCCAAATGAGGGGGAAGTGGGGTGTGGAAGATGTGTGGTTTTGTTCCAGTCCAAAGCCAGGAGTAGTGGGGGGGGGGAGAGAAAGTATGTGGGGAGGAGGAGGGTCTCTGTGTGTGTGTGTGTGTGTGTGTGATGGTGATTCAACTTTTAATGATGTGCTATATATGCATGTCATGCATAGTAAGTTGAAAGGCACAGGAATACGCCTAAGAGAGTGTATATGTGTGTGGTGCAGCCAACAACAGAGGTTAGCATCAGGAATTTCCATGCTTAAGTTTGCTCCTAAAACTCCTAAACTCTGCCCAAATACAGTTACTCTGAATCTTAGTAGGACAGCCAAGAAGGGAAACTCAGCAAAGGGGAACTGCTGCAGCTCAGTTGGCAGAACATCTGCCTTGGATGCAGAACATCCCAAGATGTCAGGGCAGCGAGAGAAAAACCTTGGAGAGTCACTGCCAGTCAATGTAGACAGTGCTGAAGTACATGGACCAATGGTCTGACTTGGTGCATGGCCACTTCTTGTTTTCCTTATGTTACAGGTAGTTCCTTTCCTTGCACCATCTTAGTTCATTTGCCTCTGTACGTGCACAGAAAATAGTAGACCTAGTGGAAAGGCAACACCTGGAAAGCTGGAGTGAGTGTTGCAATGCCTCACTAAAGGAAAGTATTCCAAACAAAGTAAAAGACTGAAAGCTCATTTTATTGTGTAATCTTAGAAGGGGGTGTGGCTGTGGGGGGACATGGGGTGAAGGGACATGAAGCACCCCCCACTTCTGAATTTGCTACTGCACTACTCGTGTCTTTTGAGAGGAGTCGTTGGGCTAACACAAATACATATATATCATGGGAAGCATGGGTAAAAATATCTTTTATTTTTATAATACGGATGTATAAATAAATTGTGTATAATATATATATAAAAAACATGCCCCTTGCAAGATATTATATTAGTATTTTATATTTATGGGCTGTATTTAAGTTTTAATCAGAGCCAAACAGACACATCAAAATGGATAAACATCACTAACATAGGTCCATTAATTCCAATGAGACTGCTCTGAGTAAAACATAGCTGAATACAACCATATAAAATTATAGGGTTATTCAACTAAGGTTATGTATGGATGTGAAAGTTGGACAGTGAAAAAAGCAGATAAGAGAAAAATCAACTCCTTTGAAATGTGGTGTTGGAGAGCTTTGCACATACCATGGACTGCGAAAAAGACAAATAATTGGGTGTTAGAACAAATTAAACTAGAACTGTCACTAGAAGCTAAAATGATGAAACTGGGGTTATCATACTTTGGAGACATCATGAGAAGACATGATTCACTAGAAAAGACCATAATGCTGGGAAAAACAGAAGGGAGCAGAAAAAGAGGAAGGCCGAACAAGAGATGGATTGATTCCATAATGGAAACCACAGACTGAATTTACAAGATCTGAACAGGGTGGTTCATGACAGATGCTTTTGGAGGTCACTGATTCATAGGGTCGTCTAACATCGTAATCAACTTGAAGGTACATAACAACAACAAAATTCAACTAAGGCTACTTAGACTAAAGACCCATTGAAACGAATGAACCTAAAGTCGTCGCGTGCATTAACTTCTGAGCTAGCTTCGAATACCACACATAATAATGTATTTCACTCCCAAGAAGCAGCGAAAGAGATCAGAAAAGGTTCCTCCGACAGCTCGCTCTGTGTGCGCGCGCCTGTTGCAAGAGCAACACCGGACACCACCCTGCAACGCAAAGAGAAAGAGAGCGAAAGTCTCCCGAGGGCTCTTTAAATAGGATCTATAAATACGACGAGCTAGGCTGCCTCCCAATTGGCCGCGGCTTTCCAACTGCTTTGCATACGGACGTCATCCAATTGGGCAGGGAGATCTCCTCCCCTCCCTCGTGCCGTACTGAGCTTCGTTCCCAGCGGCTGCCACCGCAGCTTTGAGCTCTGCTGGCCACTGTCAAAGAACCCTCGCGCCCCCGCCTTTGTCAGGCGAGATTAGCCGCGCTTCTTTTGCAATGCGTCAAGACCGTTGTTGGTTTGATGTCAAGAGAGGCGGCCACGGCGGAAGACAGTTCGTCGCCCTCTCTGAGCTGGGGACGCTTCCGTGCAGACTGGCTGTGGTTCTTAAGTAGTAAAAGGAAGGAATGCGCTCTGCACCTGACCAGGGAAGCTGTTGTCGATCCCAGTTCCCTATGGAACAAGATTGAAGTTACCCTGACTTTGAAGTACAGATGTGGTCGCTGAGCCCTAACAAAGCCTAGCACACGTTGCCTGTTTTGGAAGAAAGAAAAGAACTTTAAAAAACATTTAAAAATTTAGCTTTTACCTAAGTTTTACAGAGTGTTAAAAACACCTTTTTGGAACGTAAAAAGGGCCTAGCTCAATGTAACTGGGCCATAGTAGCACATTGTTGGAGCATCTGCTTTGGGTACAGAAGGTCCCAGGGTCAGTCTCCAGGTAGGGCAAGGATAGAACCGTAGCCTAAAACCCTAGAGGTCCTGGCCCAACCTGGTGAAGGGTTCCCAAGCAGGGTAGGGATGGAGAAGGTCTGGCGCTCCAGATGTTGTTGAACTACAACTCCCATCAGCAAGTATGGCCAGTAGTGAGGGATGATAGGACTTGTAGTTCAGTAAAATCTGGAGTGCCAGAGGTTCCCCACCTTTGGCCCAGTCTGGTGAAGGGCTGTATTGCAGTGGTGGAACATCTGCCTTGCATGCAGAAGGTCCCAGGTTCAATCCCCATCATCTCCAGGTAGGGCTGGGAAAGACATCCTATCTGCAACCTTGGAGAGCTGCTGCCTGCCACTGCAGACAATACTGAGCTAGATGGGCAAATAGTCTGACAGTGACTACATGTTTACACAGAAGGAGGCTGCATGCACGCTGTGCATTAAAAGCACATGGCTTCCCCCAAGGAATCCTGGGAACCAGGGAGGTAAAATTTCCGAGATTTTCTATGTTCTTTGCCAGCCAGGTGCCCCACAGGCTGGCTGGGGCTGATGGGAATTGTAGTCCAGAAATGTGGAGGGCATTGGGTTGCTGAAGGCTGCTTATCAGCTGCCCCAGATAAGGAAAAGTTCCTTGCACCATTCCAGTCACCAAAGAGTTTGAGGAAGCCAGATTAGCTTCAAAATATTTGGATTCTTCTATTTTCATATAAGGCCAATTCCAGATGTCCTGCTTATTGAGCTTTTATCCCAATTTGTTTGCATGAAGTTTATGGTGACATTATAATTATGCTTTTAATTAAGCATTTATCTTAAATTGTTTGCACAAAGTTTATGGGGATATTATATGATGTCCGCTGTTCATTAAGCATTCATTCTGATTTGTGGAGATGTTATACAGCATCACAATTGCTATCCCATATTTACCAGGACATTTTCCTGTCATTTTCCATACTTGCAAAAGTTTTTTGGGGGAAGCAGGTATGTTGCTCAAGTGTGCCAAATTCACTTTTAATTGCACCCTGTCATTTTCTGATTGGCTGCAAAGATCTAGAGGTCACAAACCCAGTGATTTATATCTGGTCCCGTTCAAGCTCCCACTGAGCTGAATTGGGGTTGCTTTCAAGTAGTGGTTAAAGAGCTGGACTATGATCTGGGAGACCAGGGTTCGAATCCCCACATAACCATGAAGCTCACTGGGTGACCTTGGGCCAGTCGCTGCCTCTCAGCCTCAGAGGGAGGCAATGGTAAACCCCCTCTGAATACCGCTTACCATGAAAACCCTATTCCCAGGGTCGCCATAAGTCGAGATCGACTTGAAGGCAGTCTATTTCCATTTTCAAGCAGGGATGGGCAAATCTGTCAATTGGGGTTCTCCAAGTTTCTCATTTTTCCAAACTTAGACTCAGTTTTCCACATTTCTGCAAGAATTTGCAATTTTTTAAAAAATAATCCTCATAAAAATTTGTCAGCATTTTAGTGCAAATTTCTCCCAAGAAATATTTTTGTATGCAGTTTTGACTAATACACACATTTTTCCAAGCAATTTCCCCTAAAATAATGCATTTTAATGCTATTTTCATTAATATATGCATTTGTCTGCACACTTTAACCTGGTATAACCATTTTTGTACACATTACTTGGCTGGACAACTGCACTGCAAAATTCAGAGAAGTGTGAATTTTGAAGGATGCCTGCATTTCAGTTCACAGATTGTTTCTAAAAGTGCGCATTTGGTAAGTTTGCCTTTAAATGTGAACTGGATCAAATTTCTCCCCCCCCCCCCCCCCGTCTCTATTCCCAAGTAAACCTGCGGCACTGCAGCTGCACCAGCCAAGACTGTGCTTGTTTCCTCAAAAGTAAGTCCTGCTGACAAGTATACACAGGATTGTAGCCTCAGATTCACAACCAAAGTGCCTTGGTAGGTAATAATTACCCTAGCAAATCTGACCCTTCACATCTAGTCAGGCATATATTTGTGAAATTCCTTAAGGCTTTGGGTGGGGAAAATAAATAAAGGTTTCACTGTGGTGGGCGTCAGTAGCATCACAATTAGTCTGTGTACCTTCATGCCAACCACAGTGTTGCAGGGTTTAGTAAGGAAGACGCTCACGGTCCTTAGAAAGACTTACGCATTGCTTAAGTTTATTCAGGCTTGATTTTGTTTGCTTATTTATTAAAAACACTTCTAAACCGCTTAACGTTTTAAAAAAACCTTTAAGCAATATGCAAAAATACAACCTTAAAACAGTATCCAAAAAGCAGAGATACAATATAAAAAGAGTACTATAAAACCAGATAAAAACAGGAATTCAGTTTATTATGGGGTATTTGTTTACTTGGTACTACTAGGAGTTTTGCCTCTCCCAAAATTATGGGGGCTCAGGACAGATATCAGGGGCGGGCTCTGCAACCTTGCGTCTATGGCCCCATCACCACTATACATTTAAAACTGTATCATATCACTTTAAACAGTCATGGCCTATCCTGGAAAGTGTTGTTTGTGGTGCTGAGAGTTGTTCGGAAACCCCTCTTCCGCTCACAGAGCTATAATGCTAGAGTTCCCCGAGAAGAGGAATTGGTTGTTCACTCTGAAAATTGTAGCTGTGTGAAAAGATGTCTCTTAACATCTATCAAATGTATGGTATAGATGGGGCCTTATGCAATGGACTTGCTTCTGAGCAAAACATGCATAGAATAAAGTTGTACGTTCACATGTTTTATTTATTCCTCCAAAAACGAATGACATTTTTCTTTTACAGCACCAAATGTTTACACTTCCACTGCTTTTCTTAATGAAGGATCCCTTTGGTTTTTATAGAGAGCTCACATCTGTGGACCCCTTGCCAAAGCAAGACAAAATGGAAAGGAAGCGAGATGATTTGCAACTGGAAAAATCAGGGGCAACAAAGAGCTATAAGCAATGGCAATAGTTGGTGGTGCTGCTTATGATTATTGGGTAGGATCATCTCTTGGCCGTTAAAAGATCTCACAGAGCTGCTTAAAGTGGTGTGATACTGTTTTAAATGTATAGTGCAGATGGACCATACAGGGGTGGGAAACCTTTTCCAGCCTGAGGGCCACATTCCATCCTGAGCAACCTCCAAAGGGCCACGTGTGTTCGGCCAGAGGCAAAAAATGGGTGAAGCAATACATGCGACTCTTAACTTTGGAACAGTAATACCTCTGTTAACGAAGTACATGCATTCCTGGACATTACTTCTTTAACAGGAACTCTGGTACCAGAGGTAGGAATAACATGGAAAGAATAGGGTTAGGTTCCCATACCACATGTTTCAGCAAATTTTTTATTCAGAACTAACAATACGCATGTCAGAAATGAAGCAACCAGGTCAGGTGAGCCTTGCATACAGACCACTTGAAGGCTTCTTCTACAATGCGTCCAGGGATGCCTGCCTTGCCTTTTTTTCTTTTATTATCTAGCAGCTTGCTATAGCAATCTAAACCTCTGAGCACAGTTCCCCTCTCTACACTCAACCAGGCAGGCAAGGGGCAGCCACTAGCACTCTGTCCTTGGTCTCTCTCTCTCTCTGCCATCCTCCCCTACGATTGAGCGGATGTGTCTGCAGTAAATGGCGCTTCCAGCACACCTGAAGCACTGTTTACTGTGCCTGCGCCACCTGGCAAGGAGCGCCATTCCAGCCACGTGTGAGAGAGCTGCCTGCAGCAGCTGCAATCCAGTAGACAAGGAGCCACAGCCTCACTATGTCAGAGTGTACACCCCCCCACCCCAAAAAAAGACTTGGTTAAAAGGAGCTTCTTTCCTGGAGGATTTGTTAACTGAGGTATTACTGTACATGCCTGCCGTGCAAAGATCATGTCTCCCTCCTCCATCCAGCCAGGCAAGAGGCATGATCACAGTTTAAGGATCCATTCTAGCACCTGAGAAGGGCACAGACCCAGCAGGGAT
Source organism: Rhineura floridana (assembly GCF_030035675.1). Lineage (NCBI taxonomy): Eukaryota > Metazoa > Chordata > Lepidosauria > Squamata > Rhineuridae > Rhineura > Rhineura floridana. Next base: position 14,910,808 of record NC_084487.1, on the reverse strand, counting down.
GGTGAGGATTGTGGCCTGAGGAGACTCTGTTTAAAAACAGCTGCATTGGTTGCCGGTTCATTTCTGTACTCAATTCACACTAGAGTTTCAAGCCCTAAATGATTGAGGCCCCAAATATCTGAAAGACCGCCTCCTTCCCTACAGTTCCTCTCCAGTGTTGAGATCAGCAGAGGGGGCCTTTGTGGAAGTTCCAACACCCTCAGGAGCCTGGGAGAGGACATTCTCTGCGGTGGCCCTAAGTTGTGGAACTCCCTCCCTGCCGAGGTACGTCTGGCAATTTCATTGCGCAGTTGCAGGTGAATGTTGAAGATGCACTTTTTTACCCTGACCTTGACACCTGAGATGTATATTTTTAGGACCCACCCTATCTTGGGATTTGGGGTTGTTTTAAATACTTTTAATGCTGTTATTGTTGTTGTTGTTGTTGTTAATAATAATGATAATGATGATAATGATGATGATACAGGCATGGGGGCCACATTTGGCCACCGGGCCAATATTCCTCACTCCTGATCTATACAGATCACCACAGAAGAACCAGGGGCTGTGACCAGGGCTGGCCTTAGAACTTTGCTGCCTGAGACAAAGGACAAGATGGCATCTTCTCCCCTTTCCATGTGCTGAAGCTGACCAGACTGGCACTTTCAACACTGGTGATGAGATAGCATCCTTCAGAGAATCACAGAGTTGGAAGGGGCCTGTAAGGCCATCAAGTCCAACCCCCTGCTCAATGCAGGAATCCAGATTAAAGCATAACCCTTCACTGCACCTGAGGGCAGCAGGCTAGCTTTGGGGACACATAGCAGGTTGCATGGATGGCATACACAGATGTGTCCTCTCAACACCCTGCTGCCACACTACCCTGGCATCTGCTGCCTGAGGTGGCTGGCTGCCTAATGGTAGGGCCGGCCCTGGCTGTGCCAGATATGGCTGCTGGAAGAAAGAATGAAGCATGAATTGCCATTTCACACATTATGTCTTTAAGTGTACACCTGCGTTTTTTCTAAAGTGTATACACTGTGCCATCATAGACGGAGGTTTGGTTGGTAGGATTAAAAGACAGGGCCTTTCTCATTGTGGCACCCAGATCATGCAACTATCTCCCAGGAAGATGAGTTTGGTCCCCTCAATGCCCACTTTCAAGTGGTCACTTAAAACACTTCATTTCAGAAGGCATTTTTTAGTTAAGATACATTAGGATTTTTAATATATATATATTATTCCTTTTATTGCTTCATCTGCCCTGCATTCTTTTTTGTCTGCTCTTTTGTTATATTTTTGTCTCCTATTGTTATGATGTTTTATTTTGTTTGTTCTTATCTGCATTGCAGATAAAGGCAGGGCAGCAATTTCGTTACAAACAAGCAAAGGAACAAACAATGCTGAACTGCAGTAAGCTCCACCATAACATAATGACCAGCTGCGACCTGCTTGTGCAGCACAGTGACAGAGGAGAATGTTCTTGTTCAGAGTTGGGTGGGATTGGCGGCAACCCACCAGCAGCAAATATTGTGCTGTGTCATTATTACACAAAGCTTTTTTTAAAAAAATCATATAAACCAGGAGGGGAGTAATCCTTGGAACTGGATCTTAAAAGTAATAATCTCTAAGAAGCTGATTCAGTAAACTGAACTTTGTTAATAGCTAGAGATCAGGTGATGCCATTAGTTAAGAATTCTGCCCCTGCCCCACAAGCATGTGTCAAAACTGAGATCACACTGAGCATTTAGTCAAGAGAGTTAACCTTAAAAAAACCATCCTGCTTTTGGCCACGAGTTAGATTTTAGTAAGAGAGCGCCCCCTTTGGGGGAGAGCATTCTCCTGGTCTCTTAGCCAATTTGTTATCTATATTCGGTTAAATTTAAAACAGCAGCCAAAACAAATGGGGAGGACAGATGTGCATGTCAGAATAATCTGTTTTGAAAGAAATGGATGTTGTATTTTATTCCAGCAAGATACACATGGGTTCTTTTGACAGATTTCTGCCCTGAGAGATTGGCCTTGCTCCAAAAAGTTTCTGTTTAGGCAAGCATTCTAATTGTTTACTATTTGATTCCCACCCTGTACCACCCTCAAATATCCTTGCTATGTTTGTGTGTGATTTTGCTCTGCTGTTCCATAGCCATTTGAACGGAGTGTTATTTTCAGTTGCATCTTTTTAGTGTTATTTTAAAAATACTGTTCCTTTCCCTTGAGCCAGGTGTTGCCCTTCAGATATTGAACTCCCATCATCCCTAGCCCCTGGCCATGCTTGCTAGGGCTGCTGAGGGAGTTGTAGTTCAGCACATCTGGAGAGCCAAAGGTTCCCCACACCTGCCTTGAGCACTCCCGATTCCTTTAAATAAATAGTAAACAGATATAATCCTGGGCTTAAAAGCATGTACTCGTTGGCCTTTGCCTACAAAATAGTTCATCCCGCAACACTTGGGATTCTGTCACTTGAATTTTTGCTGGCTGAATAGGACTTTTGAAGCTTGAGATCGGGCTGCCGGGAAGAGCTAGAGTGGCGGCTGATGGAGACTGGCAGAGACTAAAGGGACTTTCTGTTGTTAGAAAGAATGAGACTGCGTATAACATCATGGTTGGGGTGCTCTAGTAACTAAGTTGAAACTGCTTAAGTTTTCTTTTACCCCTGCAATGTTCATTAGACGTGTAATGCGGCCTCCTATAATGTGTTATGTTATATTTATAGTGTGGAAATAGTTTTTGTGTTGTTGTAATGTTTGCTATTTGTTATTTTTTCTATTATGGTTATATTATTTTGCTTGAAATTGTTTTGTAATTGTTTGCTTTTGTTGCAAGCTATTTCAATTATTGTGTTCTTGCTTCCTTTTTGTAAGTCGCTTTGAGTTCTACTGTTGAAAAAAAAGCGACTAATAAATACTAGTAATAAATAATAAATAAATAATAATTTGAATCTGGACAATATATCATAAATATATTCTTTTGTACGTCGCCTAGAGTGGCCGTTTCATACGGCCAGATAGGTGACTTAGAAATAAAATGTATTATTATTATTATAAAGTTCTAAAAAGGCACCCCCTAAAAATTACTAGCCTCTTTCCCTGAATTTTCAGCTTTAAAAAAAAAATAGAAGTCGTCAGCCCTCTTATTTGTGGAGACACAGGTATTACAAGAGATCTCTGTTTCCACTCTCTGCATTGCTGGTTATAATTTTCTAAACCTGCTACATCTGCGTCGCCTCACCTTAAGTCCCTTTTTTTCTAAATAAACAAGCGATGAAGCAAGAAAGGAGACGGTTGGAGGGTAAATGGAGACGAACTCCCGACGGCTGTAATTATGCACTTGTGAAGGCCTCCATGAAACGCTATGTGAAGGCGGTGAGGATGGCGAAGAAGCAATACTTCGCTACCTCCATTCAGTCATCTTGTAACCGCCCAGCGGAACTTTATAAGGTTGTCCGGAGACTTTTACACTCTGGTTCTCCGGACGCAATATTACCAACAATAGCCCACTGTAATGAGTTTGCGAGGCACTTCCAAGACAAGATCATAAACATCCGTCGGGACCTATTGTAACAGTTGAATCTAATGAGGTGTCCAGAACACAGTCTTGTCCTGTTTTATTGGATGAGTTTCAGTTGGTACAGCTCGAGGATGTGGACAAGGTGCTTGGACAGATACGGGCGACTACTTCCGCTCTGGACCCTTGCCCCTCGTGGCTAATAAAAGCTAGCAGAAATGGAACGGCCGGCTGGGCCAAGGAGGTAATTAATGCCTCGTTACGAGAGGGAGTGGTCCCACCTTGCCTGAAACAGGCGGTAGTGCGACCGCTCCTAAAAAAGTCCTCCTTGGACCCTGATAACTTTAACAACTATAGGCCGGTAGCAAATTTTCTGGGCAAGGTTCTAGAGCACGTGGTCGCTCGCCAACTCCAGGCCCTCTTGGATGAAACTGATTATCTGGATCCATTTCAATCCGGCTTTCGGCCGGGGTTTGGTACAGAAACAGCCTTGGTCGCCCTGTATGATGACCTCTGTCGGGAGAAAGACAGAGGGAGTGTAACTCTGTTGGTTCTCCTTGATCTCTTGGCGGCTTTTGATACCATCAACCATGGTATCCTTCTGGGGCGACTCGCGGAGTTGGGAGTTGGAGGCACTGCTTGGCGGTGGCTGTGCTCCTATCTTGAGAATCGTCTCCAGAAGGTGATGCTTGGGGAACACTACTCGAGTCCCTGGGTGCTCCAGTATGGGGTCCCGCAGGGCTCAGTTCTGTCCCCCATGCTTTTTAATATCTATATGAAGCCGCTGGGTGAGGTCATCAGGAGTTATGGAGTGCATTTCCTGCAATATGCTGATGATACGCAGCTCTATTTCTCCTTTTCATCTTCTTCAGGTGAGGCTGTTGCTGTACTGAACCGCTGCCTGGCCGCGATAATGGACTGGATGAGAGCAAACAAACTGAAACTCAATCCTGACAAGACTGAGATGCTGCTAGTTGGGGGGCCCTCTGCTCAGATGGTTGATGTCAGACCTGTCCTAGATGGGGTTGCACTCCCCCTAAAGGAACAGGTCCGTAGTTTGCGGATCTTATTAGATCCGCTTCTGTCACTTGAGGCCCAGGTAGCCTCGGTGGCACGAAATGCGTTCTACCAGCTTCGGCTGGTAGCCCAACTACGACCCTATCTGGACAGGGAGAACCTAGCCTCAGTTATTCATGCTCTGGTAACCTCTAGATTGGATTACTGTAATGCTCTCTACGTAGGGTTACCTTTGAAAATGATTCGGAAACTTCAGCTAGTGCAGAATGCTGCGGCCAGAGTTCTTACTGGGACGAAGAAATTCGACCACATAACACCTATTCTGGCCCAACTGCACTGGCTTCCAATATGTTTCCGGGCCAGATTCAAAGTGTTGGTTCTTACCTATAAAGCCCTTAACGGCACTGGACCGCAATATCTGATGGAACACCTCTCCCACTATGTTCCTACCCGTTCACTCCGCTCGACGTTTAAGGCCCTTCTCCGGGTCCCAACCCATACAGAGGCCCGGAGAACAGTAACAAGATCTAGGGCCTTTTCGGTGGTGGCCCCCGAATTATGGAATGCCCTCCCAGATGAGATACGCCTGGCGCCTTCTCTGTCATCTTTCCGGCGCCAGGTAAAAACCCACCTCTTCACCCAGGCATTTTAAAGTATTTAAGCTTTTAATCTTTTTTTTTTTTAGTTTTCTTTCACTTTGTTTATATAATGTTTATATTGTCTGCGCAATACACACTTGCTGTATTTTAAATATTGTGGTTTTATCATGTTGTACACCGCCCTGGGAGCTGCTAGCTATAGGGCGGTTTAGAAATGCAACTAAATAATAATAATAATAATAATAAATAACATTAGAAAAGCCTGCTGGATCAAGCTAATGGCCCATCAAGTCCAACATCCTGTTCTCACAGGTGCTAGCCAGATGTCTATGGGAAGCCTGCAAGTGAGACCTGAGCACAACAGCACTCTTCCCACCTTTTATTTATTCATTCATTTGTTTATTTGTTATTTGATTTATATCCCACCCTTCCTCCCAGTAGGAGCCCAGGACGGCAGGATTCCCAAGTGGCATTGAAAGGCATACTGCCTCCAACAGTGGAGGCAGAACACAGCCATTGTGGCTAGCACTGACACTGACTTTATGCCTTCTATGTTAAATTTTACCTTTGTAGTCCCTTTAGTACCACTCCCTATATATATGTATATATGTGTGTGTATATATATATATATATATATATATATATATATATATATATATAATGTATTTTAATTGTATGTTATGTATCTTAATTTATTTTAAAGTTTTTGTGATTTTACTGTTTGTTTGTTGATTAAATTTATTAGTCGCCCATCTGGCTGGCAATCCAGCCACTCTGGGCGACGTACAAAATTAAAACATATAGTTATATTAAAATATTAAAATCTCAACCAATAATAATAAAACCTAACAATTTTATTATGTACGTGTTTGATTTTATTTTTGTAAGCCGCCCTGAGTGCCCTATTATAGGATAGAAATATTTTTAAATAAATAAATAAAATAAATAAATAGTAGCTATTGATAGTTTTATCTTCCATGAATTTGTTGAATCCTCTTTCAAAGCCTGGTGGTGATGATGGAAGTTATAGTCACGCAACATATGGAGGGCACTACGTTGGCTACCCCTAATTTGGAGGATTACATCATCATTAATAACATAACATTTATATCCCACCTTTCCTCCAAGAAGCTCAAGGTGCATGGTTCTCTCCCTCTATATTTCATCTTTCCAACAACCCTGCGAGGTAGGTTTAGCTGAGAGATAGTGATTGGCCCAAGGTCAGCTTCATAGCTGAGCAGGGATTTGAACCCTGCTTTCCCAGGTCATAGTCCAATGCTCTAACCACTACACCATTCTGGCTCTTTGACTGGGAATGTGCTGCTTGAACAGAGACAATAAGAATATATATATGTGAACTGCATTTTTCATGTGGTGACTCTGGAACATGCATCGTGAGTGCTTGCGTCCCATTCCAAAAGGTGGTATACCTAGCAGTGTGCTAAAGAGATTAGATTACTCCTGTTAATCATTAGCTGAAGGCAATTGTCAAAGAGTTGCTTGCTTGACCTTAATCATTGAACAGTCAGGTGGCCTTTGTTTGAAGCTCACGTGAAAGGCACACACTTCCTTGCTTGAGTTTTCCTGTGGATTCAGCCAGCTGCCAAACAGTGGTGGTATCACATCATCTCAATCATCTCAGTCTCCCACCTGGGAGATATCTCATTAGAGAAAAGGTGGGACCTGGACATTGTTCTTGATTCCTAATTAACTTTTGCACTCTGGAAAATGCCTCCGGCTGAACCAGTTAAAGCCATTTTTAGATGTGCAAAGTAAGATATTAACATTAGAACTACATAGTCAGGCTGCACTAGGTTGTAGAAGGTCTCTAAAGCAATGGCGCATGCTAGGTAATTTTTCAGTCTGGACTTTTGGGGGAGGGGCTCTTTAGATGTCACACAACTATTAAAAGGTGCAAGAACCCAACTCACCACCACCACCATGCACGACATGTTTGTTGGACATTTGAGTTGATCTAGATCTTTGTTTACAGATTTAGTCAACATCATAACCAAAATCATGTCTCAGTTGTAAGAACATCAGAAGAGCCCTGCTGGGTCAGGTTAAAAGCCCATCTAGTCCAGCATCCTGTTCTCACAGTGGCCAATGAGATGCCTCTGGGAAACAGGACCTGAGCACAACAGCTTTCTTCCCAGTTGTGATTCCTAGCAATTCACAGGCATAGTGCCTCTGACAGTGGAGGTATAACATAGCCATCGTGACTAGTGACCACTGATAGCCATAACCTCCTTGAAGTTGTATATCCATATTAGTGGCCATCACCACATCTTATGGGAACAACCTTCATGCACTACCTATGAGCTGTGTCAAGAAGTACTGTTTGTCTTGAATATTCCACATTCAGCATCATCGACTCTGAGTTTTTGTATAATAAGTTCTTGTTATATGCCTTCAAGTCAGTTACCACTTATGGTGACCCTATGAATCATTTTTGGATCAGGCTTTCATGGTAAGAGGTATTCAGAGGTGGTTTACCATTGCCTCCCTCTAAGCCTACGGCACCCGGTATTCCCAGGCAGTCTCCCATCCAAGTACTAACCAGGCCTGACCCTGCTTAGCTTCCGAGATCAGATGTGTTCAGGGTAGTATGGCTGTAGGCTTGTATAACGAAAGGGGGACAATTTCTCTCTTCGCTTTCTCCAGGCCATGCATACTTTTATACATCTGTATCATATTCCCCTCTTCCTCACCTTTGTTTCTACACTGAAAACTCCCAAATATTGTAGCCTTTCCTCATAGGCATAGGGGAGTCATTCCAACCCCTCAGCTGTTTTGGTCGCTCTTGACTTCACCTTTTCCAGCTCTACAATAGCCTTTTTTGTGTTGCGGTGACCATAACTATACGCAGTATTCCAAGTGTGGGCACATGATGGATTTGTACCATGGCATTATATTTCCAGAGTCCGGCCTCACATATTGGTATTATAGCTGCATTTCACACATGATGCTTAATTCAGGGCTGAATCTGCTCCAGGTCTTCCTTCATGGGCCAAATAGCAACTTCAGTGGGATGAATTTAATCAGGAAGACAGCACAGGCGGAAAGGTTACAATCTGGACCAGGTTTGCCTTTCCTCATCCCCATGGATATCAACTTGCTTTTTAAATGAAAGGGTTCTAATCATACATCTCCATGTCCCAGCTAGTTTGCTCCTAAGTGTCATACATGGAAAGACTCTGGTCACCTATGCACCATACTTTTAAGACATGTTTCTATCAATTTAACAGTCATGGCTTCTCCTAAAGAATCCTGGGAACTGTAGTTTACCCCTGACAGAGCTACAATTTCCAGCACCCTCAACAAACTATAGTTCCCAGGTGTTTGGGGTTTTTTTAGAGAAGTCAATTGAGAAGCCACTTTGGTATGAGACTGCTTTAAATGAAGAATGTCAATGTGATTGTGATGTTCTTTCTAGTCCCCTAGTTAAGGTGTTGGACTATGACCTGGGAGACCAGGGTTCGAAACCCCACACAGCCATGAACCTCACTTGGGTGACCTTGGGCCAGTCGCTGCCTCTCAGCCTCAGAGGAAGGCAATGGTAAACCGCCTCCGAATACCGCTTACCATGAAAACCCTATTCATAAGTCAGAATCGACTTGCAGGCAGTCCATTTCATTTCAGTCAAAAAGTAGCTGCGTGAATTATAATTCCACCAGATGGAGCTGTTGCACTCTGTATTTTGTTTGAGCAGAGTACATTGTAAATTGCAACTGGATCCCTCTCTGGAGTTTGCCAGTTTCACCCCAATTGTTCCCATCCTTTCCTCTATTAAATTTCTTACGTTTGGAAAGGCATACTTTTGATATGTTCTCTCTACTAAGCCACCTATTGTCCTCATTTCTGGATTCATTTTCCCAAGGTATGTTGGGTTCAAGCTGTCTCTCTCTGTATGAAACCAGCAGCGCCAGTTATCAAATACTTTCAATCTAAAGTGTTTTCCCCCTCTCATGGAGGCCTTGTTTTCACCATACCACAGGTTTTAAGGAGAGGTGGGTGTAAGGGTGAGTGTCCAGATGCAAGAAAAACCTATACTAGTCCACACAATTGCGTTAGAGGAATTTTTGTATTCACTGTTTCTCTCACCTCTGCTGCTGCCTGAAGTGACCAGATGAGCCTGTTAAAATTGGTGCCATTTGTTACACCTGCACATGTCACTGTGCAAGCATCCTGTGACTTCAAATACTCTGTGACAAAAGGCTGGTCTGTTGATTCATTTCAGCACCATATCGTAATCATGTGGATCCAGACAAGACCAGCGCATCATTCATTCATTCGTTTCATTGGCAATCACTCGTGGCGGAGTAAGATTGTCTTCCAAAATAAGGTCTTTAACAGTAAGTGACTGTGGAGGTCAGTTCTGGATTCACACAGCCCCCCACAGTGAGGACATAGGTTTCCAGATGAAAGATGGTCACGATGAGGATTTGTTTGACGTGCCTTCCGCTTAGCTCGTTTGTCCCGTTCGCCCTGTCTTCGTGCTTCTTCAAAGTCCACAGCACCTTCGATAATAGCCGACCTCCATTTGGGACGTTCATGGGCCAAGACTTCCCAGTTGTCGATGTTCATGTTACATTTTTTTAGATTTGCTTTAAGAACATCTTTAAACCTCTGTTGCTCTCCACCGATATTCTGTTTTCCATCCTTAAGTTGGCAGTAAGTAGCTGCTTTGGAAGACGGTGATTAGGCATTCAAACAGCATGGCCAGTCCAGCGAAGTTGATATTGAGGAATCATTGTTTCAACGCTGGTAGTCTTTGCTTCTTCCAAAACGCTAACATTAGTCCATCTGTCTTCCCAAGTAATTTGCAGAATTTTCCGGAGGCAGCGTTGGTGGAATCTTTCAAGAAGCTGGGAATGGCGTTTATACATGGTCCATGTTTCACAGGCGTACAGTAGGGTCAGTAGTACAGTGGCTTTGTAAATAAGCATTTTGGTCTCCTTGTGAATATCCCGATCCTCTAACACTCTACACTTCATTTGGGAGAATGCGGCACTCGCAGAGCTCAGACTATGTTGAATTTCAGCATCGATGTCAGCTTTTACAGAGAGATGGCTGCCGAGATAGGGGAAGTGATCAACATTCTCCAATGTCACACCATTAAGCTGGATTGATGGAAAATCAAGGAAAACGGCCATTCCTGATGTAATTCCCGCATGTGACATATTCTCTGTGATCCTGGGATGGAGGAGAATAACGGAAGTGAGGAGCCTGTGAATTGGGAGCGATCAGGTTGAACCACCATCCCTGCTCTTCCCTTTTCATAGACATTCCCTGTTTTAGCAGGCCTTTAGCTCAGCAGGCAATGCCTTCCGTCGCATGCTGATTATCGCTGCTACCGGGACCTTGACTTCAGGTCCAACACTTGTTCTCTTTAGGATATGAGGATGTGAGGACATGCATTCATCTTATTATTTCATCTGCATCCCTCCTTGGTAGTAATCGAGCAACAGGCGTGAGATAACGAGGACGACAGTAGATTTATTATTTCAGATTTGAAAGGCATTGCAGAAGAAGAAGCCATGTTCTCTTCCTCCAGCACATATATTTAAGTTACTAGGACGTACTAATTATATTGCCTACTGATTATTCCCTCTTAAATTCCTACTCCGTCTCTCACTGGACCCCACTCAAATCCTAGCCCCTGTATCTCTATATCTAAATCTTCAACTGCCACAGATCTAACATCTGTGCCCCTCTGCTCATCCACTCCCCACCTCCGCCACCCCCCAGGCAACCCCACTCCACTCACCAATGCACTTGCCTCGCCTGTTCCTGCGCCACTGCCCTACATTCCCCCAGACAAAGGCTACCACTGTGCAGCGCACCTAGGCCGCACACCAGACTCCAGCTCAGATACCAAGGCTGCCACCACTGCTACCCCACTGTCTGTTCTGGAGAAACTCTGCTGCCACATAGGCCACCCATCCACTGGCCAGCTGGCCCCCGCACCCATCCAGGCAGCTGCTGCCACCGTGCATAGGCCACCCGCTTGCCAAGGCTGCCGCCACTGCCGTCTTGCCTGCTTGCAGAGACGGGCAGAGCGAGCAATGTGCAGGTAGGTGGGAAGTGTTCATACTGCAATTCGCAGTGCCACCTGTCTATGGCACTGCAAACTGCACAGTATGTTTTTGTATATATATAGAAACAGGTGACATCACAAGGGCTGGAACCTGCTTAATGAAATGTTTATGGATTAATCATGGGTTTATATCCAACGTCAGTGCTAATCACTCATTTAAAGCAATGGACCTTACTAACCTGGGGCCATTAATTTCAGTGGATCTGCTCAGAGTAACACACAGTTGAATACAACCTGTGAGTTTTAGCTGATTAATTGGTTCATCTGTCAAATATATTTGCGTATAGGTGAAATCGTATATTTCTGAATCAAGAAGCATATTTTTTTGTATTTAGATTAGGGGTGCGGAACCTTGTTCGGCCTGAGGACCGCATTCCCTTCTGAGGAACCTTCTGGGGGCCACATGCCAATGGTGGGCAGGGCCAGACACAAAAGTGGGCAGAGCAATGGATGTAAATGTTACATTAGTACAGTAGGCCAGTTACTACACACACACCTCCCCTTGATGGATCATCACCTTGTAGTGGTGAGTGGGCTTGCGTGTTCCAATGAACCCTGTGAACGATGCCGTCGGGAGTCATGTACTCCCAGCAGGGTCACCCATGGCGGTTAGGTCAAGGGAGAGGAACCAGACAAAGAACGATCCAAGAAAGTCCTCAATGGCAGAACAGGCAGAGGACAACAATGTATATGTTACAATGGCTGTGAAGGCGGATGAAGGCTGCAGCAGATAAAAGACTTCCAATTGTCGTGGTATCCATGCCATTGGATCAAAGCCTTTTTATGTCAAGATTGTGTGTTGATTGTCGTGCGCCCATCTACCCACATAAAACAAATTCTCACACAGGCGTCTTCCAAGCACCTTACCTTGGAAGACAATCTTACGCGACCACAAGTGATCACCAGTAAAAAACAACAACACCCCTCTCTGTCCCCAGTCCAGGTAAGCAAGAGGAATTATCGGAGGACACGCTCCAGCAAGACAAAAAGACTCAAAAAAGAGTACAAAGCAGAGCCAATGAGGGGATTCGCCTTGGGAGAGTTTTGAGGGACTCCTGGATGAGGGAGATGCCTGGCCCTGGATGGCCATATCTATCCCTCTTTCCTGAGGTTCCCCACCCTTAAGCTAAAGAGGTGAGTTTCGAGACCCTCAAGACTACATATGTAGCACTCTTATTTTATTCTCACAACAACCCTGGGAGGTAGAATAGGCCAAGAAAGAGAGGCCTAAAGTCACCCAGTCAGCTACATGGCTAAGTGGAGATTTGGACCTGCATCTCTCTAATCCTCACCTGAGATTATTCTAATCACTACACCAAACACATAGCACATCTTTGGGGGGGGGGATTCCTGGTACCGTATCAGCTCCAGAAAGCTCTGAGCTGCACACAGGGGAACAGAAGTAAAACAGGCACATTTAAACTAATAAAATCTGTGGAAGTTTTAAGAAATGTTTCTGTGCAGATTTAAGAAAAAGGGTCTCAAACTACAGACCGCAAATGGTAAACTTGGCAACAGGGGAGTTGTTTACACTTACAGTCATTATCCCAAGCAATCCAGTATGGCATAGTAGTCGACAGAATGCAGGGCAGACTGGAAAGGCCTGGATTCAAATCTCCAGCCAGCCACAAAGCACTAGCTCTAAGCCTAACCTACCTCACAGGGAGGTTGTGAAGTGAAAAGAAATTATACCGCTCTGAGTTCCTTTGAGGAAGGGTGGGATAAAAACCTGATGGACTGGAAGGAGACTCATGTGCAAAGGCCACCCAAATGCACATTTGCTATGTTTATGGTCCCGAAGCCATGCAGAGTGGTTGGTATGCCCCTCCCCCAACAAAAGAATGGATTGAAAGACAAACTGGAATTCCAAAGGGTCGTTGCACTGTATGTAAGGTAAAAGTCAAACGTTTCCTGCTGCAGTCCAAATTGTTCCAGCTGCATTTATGCAATCTCATTTCCACCATGCCCAAATGCTCACAATCTGTCTTTTTGAGATTCTGTTCCATGAAAGGTCGACTAAGGGTGGAAACAGATGAGGCATGCTGCATTAGGATCTCCCAACATTTTGCCTTTAACTTAAAAGCCGCTGGAGGGGGCTTTAATTGGATCTTGGCAACACTGCTGGAGGAGGGAGATTTAACCCTTCCTCTCCACACCATTTTCCTGATCCAAATTGCGCCCCAAAGCAATTTGATCTATGGGGCAAAGAGTAGCTCTTGGAGGAGTTGGCAATTTTCATTAAGAAATGGTTAAACAACGATCCAAATCAGTCTTCCCCTGTGGCTGCTATTAACCTTTCCAAAAACTATGAGATTGTATTCACAGACCTCTCACATCATGTTGTAGCCAGATGGTTCAGCCGTAATACTGACCTCCTTTACAAAGTTGTTTGCAGCAAGATCATGTATATGAAGTGCTTTGACTACATTATTAGAAATGCTAAATGTTGTTGTTATATAGTCTACCACGTTACAGTTTTTAATCTTTTTAAAAACCAGTTGCCGGAAGCCTCAGGAGGGGAGAGTGTTCTTGCACTCGGGTCCTCCTTGTGGGCTTCCCCCAGGCACCTGGTTGGCCACTGTGAGAACAGGATGCTGGACTAGATGGGCCACTGGCCTGATCCAGCAGGCTCTTCTTATGTTCTTATGTTCTTATGTTAATCTCTCATAGTGTCCTTCCTGCACGAGGGGTTGCCTCTAGTGGAATTCTATCATTTCTGTCACTCAAATGAGTATACATATTGTAATATTAAAAAAAAAAACAAGCACGAGTTTACATAGGAAGCTGCCTTGTCAGACACTGAGTCAGACCATTGGTCAATTTAGCTCAATATTATCTACACTGACAGTCAGCAGATCTCCAGAGTTGCAGAAAGGAATCTTTCCCAGATCTAACCTAGAGATGCCTAAGACTGAACTTGGAACCTTTTCCATGGAAACCATGTGCTCTGCTACTGCCCTACCACAGCCTCTCCCCATAGTTGTAGAAGAAGCTACGGATTAAGGCGACAGCCAGTGTGGTGTAGTGGTTAGAGAGTTGGAAAGGACCTGGGAGACCAGAGTTCGAATCCCCACACAGCCAGGAAGCTCACTGGGTGACCTTGGGCCAGTCACTGCCTCTCAGCCTCAGAGGAACGCAATCATAAAACCCTCTGAATGCCGCTTACCATGAAAACTCTATTCACAGAGTCGCCATAAGTCGGAATCAACTTGAAGGCAGTTCATTTCATTTCAGTCACTTCTTACCTGAAGGTCTCCAAGCGACTAACACTGTTAAAAACAAAAGTCAATATGTCATACCATAAAACAAAATAATAAAACAACCACCCCCATACAGCCACAGGAAGCATTGACAGCACACTAATACAAACAACATCATCTTAGTCTATCAAATGCCCGGGGGGGGGGGAGAATTAAGTATTTATCTGGTCCCAAGAAGATGTCGATGAAGGCACCAGCAGACCTCACTGGGGAGCATATTCCACAACTGAAAAGGCCCTCTCCCTTGTTTTCGAGATGACTCCTCATTAATGGACCTGTGTGGTATAGCAGTTAAGATGTTGGACTACGACCTGGGAGACCAGGGTTCGAATCCCCACATAGCCGTGAAGCTCACTGGGTGACCTTGGGCCAGTGACTCTCAGCCTCAGAAGGAGGCAATGGTAAACCACCTCTGAATACTGTTTACCATGAAAATCCTGTTCATAAGGTCGCCATAAATTGGGATCGACTTGAAGGCAGTCCATTTCCATTTCGTGGATTAAGGCAATTCCAATAGCCATCCATCTGTCTTCTGCAAATCAGCTTCCATTTGGAGCTCATTTCTTTGGGAGTTAATCGATAGATAGACATTTAATAGTCGTGTAAATAATTAGCTGCTGACTAGTCCTTCTTGATGATGGCTCCAGGCAAGCTTTGAAAATGTAAATAACCATTAGGTTATTATTTAACAAGATGGACAATAAAAGCAATTAAGCAGCTAAATGAAGTGCTGTTGCACGAGAGGCTGGCTCAGATTCAGTGTGGCTTCCCCTCCCCCACTCACACACATCACGTTAATGAAAAGCACTACGAAATTCCCGGTTGTTAGGAAGATAGGAAGCTGCCTTATACTGAGTCAGGCCACCTCAGTGTTGTCTACACTGACTGGCAGCAACTCTCCAGGTTTTCAGACAGGGAATCTTTCCCAGCCTGCAAGATTGGAAAGATGGAGATGAAAGATGGAGATGCCGGGGACTGAACCTTGGGCTTTCTGCAGGCAGAGCCAATGCTCTGCCCACTAACCAATAGGCCTTCCTCGTGTAGCTGTTGTCGTAGGGTAGACCTCTCCTACTTGGCACCCTCCAAATATTTTGGACAACAACTCTCATCAGCCCTAGCCAGCACGACTGAGCTGATGTGAGTTGTGGTCCAAAACATTCTGGAGGGCACCAGGATGGGCATGGTTGTCCTAGGGTGAGAATTTGAGCCTGGCCAGGTTCCAGCACCGGGTTCCTTAGGCAGTTGCTGCTGGGATCCTATTGCCCTGGTGGGGCCCATCACCAGCCTTAGTGTGAGGGCCCCTTTGAAATATCGTCTGGGTGAAGGAGGAGCCATTTAAATCGCCCACAGTACCCTACAGCAGTGCTGTGGCAGGGGCATTGTGGGAAATTTAAATAGCAGCTCTCCCAGCCAGGCTTCTGGTGCTGACCACCATTGCCTGCCATTGGCATGGCTGCCTGATAAGCCAGAAGGAGCCCTCTGATGTAGAGCAGGAGGTGGAACCTCAGGCCGAGGGCCTAAATGTAGCCCTCCAGGTCCTTCTGTCTGACCCTTGGACTCCTCCCAGTCCACACTCCTCCCCAGCCCTGCTCTGCTCCTTCCTCGAGTGCTTTTTGTCCTTAAACTGTTCTAATGCCTCTTGCTTGCTTGGATAGAGGAGGACAGAGAGATGTATGTCAGCTGTGGGTATATGCAGAAACCTCTGACTGTCACGGTATAAAGCTAAAGGCTGCACCTCTTGTTCCACCCACTTTTGCCCCTGCTCACAACAGGCATGACGCGCCTAGAACGCTGCGCATGAAGGAATGCGGCCTGGGCTCTCTCAAAGCTGGAGCCAGTTCTGGTTTAAGGGCTAGGCTAGATGTTTGGCCAAGAGTTTTCCCCTTACGCCAAAACCCGCGAAGCTGGGAAAGCCCAATTTGCAGTTGAGAACAGGCAGGGGGGTGGGTGCTTCATCAGTTTGTTCTTTTACTTCTACAACTTCCCCACCACCACCGGCTGCTTTTCCCCACGATCCGCATCCAGGACTCCAACTGATGGAACAGGAGGCGAGCAGCAACAGTTGTTTGGGACGTTATCATTTTAAGGCAGGTGTGGGGAACCTTTGGCCCTCGAGGTGCTGTTGAACAATAACTTCCACCATCCCAGGCCATTGGTCATCCTTGCTGGGGCTGTTGGGAGTTGTAGTCACCAAAAGCTGGTGGGCCAAAGGTTCTGTACACCTATTTTAGGGGCAACACAGAATACAGCAAATGAGATTCTCAACTGTGCAGGCCCAGCTCCAGCAGGTGGCCAGGTCAGGCACTGGTCCGGGGCCACTCCTAAGGCCAGGAGGGTGGAGCTCCCATTCTGTGATCAATGCTGGCATCTGGTGGTGGGCAAATCATGCTCAGCAACCTGATGCTGCTGTGGATCACGGAACAGGAGCTCCATCCTCCCAGGCAATCCCCAATGCAGGCAGTGCAGGCTTAAGTAGGATTGCCCGCCCCACCTACCTCCCACGTTGCCACATCAGTGCACTGTGCACACATGCATGCCATCACCCAAGAGGGTGTCCCTAGGAGGTTGATGCCCCTCACGCCCTTTTGGGTTATGGCAAACTTTCACACTGCTGCTGCGACGCAAGAAGTGGGGCGAGAGGGCTGGCCGGCCTGTTTCAGCCTGCACTGCCTGCATCAGGAGGGGGTGTTGGGGAGCATGATGACCCAGGCACAGGGTAATCTAGTGCCTGAGGGCCCAGTCATGCCTGGTGCCAGCCCTGCCACCCTGGTCTAGTTAAAACAAACATTAAAATACATTAATAACTGAGCCACAAATTTGGCTCTTAATTTCCTGACTCCTAGCACTAATAAGGAAACATGAAATGAAACATAATTTTCCTTGTCTAATAGCAAAAAGCACACAAACACACTTGGTGCAACAAGATTCTTCCTGTGATTAAAGTCAGACAGATATTTTTGTGAGGATTTTTCCATATAGGACACTTGGTAATATGGACAATGTCCTCTATAGCCATTTTACAAAACCCACAGAAATGCTGTTCCAAAGGTAATTTCTTACAGCAGGCATCCTGAAAGACAGAGGGCACAACAGTCAGTCTTAATTCTGTAAAAGCAATTCTATGTGTAACTATCCCAAAATAGTTAGCTTCTGATGATCTGTCTTAATACATAGATATAGCCTAGAAAATCTTAAAGAATTGATAGTTAGCATATCAGTCAAAGGAGCGTTCCCAAACACGAGAAATCACATGCTTGCGATTTAGACATTGATTGGATCTTGGTCAGCTCACTATCAAAGTTCTCTAGCAAGTGTTATATAAAGGAGCAACTCGCTTTTGAGAGATTAAGGGTGAGCCATAAGCTATAGAAACCAGATGAGAAGATGTCAAAGCTGACATTCTGTTATGGAATGGAAATGTAAGAGCCGAACATGTATTCTGGCCTGGACAGAACATGTATTCTGGCCCGCATGGACAAAATCGACAGGAGTACCAACAGATAAAGCCAATACTTTTTTTTAGAAAAGAATTTTGAATCTTCTCCAGTTCCTGGGCTAATAGTCTACTGAAACTACAAAGCTCTACACCGTATAATATGGTGGGAACAACTTTAGCCCCACAAAGTTTAAGGGCTGCAGCAAGCAATTGCCCACCCTTTGTATGAAAAAAACCTTCAAGATAGCTCTAATGAGATGTCTTACTTTAATGCAAATAGCATCCTGATGGGCCTTCCAAGAAGAATAAGCCACAAAGTAGACCTCTAAATAACAAAATTATTTAGTCTGTTGAACAGGGTTATTAGAAATTGCCCAATTAAATGTGGGAGATTTGTTACCAAATACAATCACTTTAGTTTTGGTGGAATTAATACTAAAACTTTTCCTTCTAACAAAAGTTAGCCAGTAGGTTCATCTGCCTTTTCAAACAATCCCTGGTCAGGGCATGCATCCAGTTTCCCAAGCAATTTAATCAGATCATAGGAAGTTATCTTATACTGAATCTTATACCACCTTGCACTGGGTACTCAAAGAGTGCTTATCTGTGGCTCCTTCTCAAAGTGGGGGGAGGTAACAAGCGGGGTACCGCAGGGCTCAGTTGTGGGCCCAGTGCTCTTCAACATTTTTATTAATGACTTGGATGAGGAGATACAGGGAATGCTTATCAAATTTTCAGATGATAAAAAACTGGGAGGGATAGCTAGTACCCTGGAAGACAGAAACAAAATTCAGAGGGATCTTAATAGGCTGGAGCATTGGGCTGAAAACAACAGAATGAGATTTAACAGGGACAAGTGCAAAGTTCTACACCTAGGAAAAAGAAACCAAATGCACAGTTATAAGATTGGGAGGATACTTGGCTCAGCAATACTACACGCAAGAAGACCTTGGATTTGTTGTTGATCACAAGGTGAATATGAGCCAACAGTATGATGTGGCTGCGAAAAAGGCAAATGCTATTTTAGGCTGCATTAACAGAAGTATAGTTTCCAAATCATGTGAAGTACTAGTTCTCCTCTATTCAGTACTGGCTAGGGCTCATCTTGAGTACTGTGTCCAGTTCTGGACATGACACTTTATAAAGTATGTAGACAAACTGGAATGGGTTCAGAGGAGGGCAACAAGGATGATCAGAGGACTGGAACCAAAGCCCTGTGAGGAGAGACTGAAAGAACCAGGCACATTTAACATTGAGAAGAGAAGATGGAGGGAAGATATGATCACACTCTTCAAGTACTTGAAGGGCTGTCACACAGAGGAGGGTCAAGAACTTGATCATCCCAGAGAGCAGGACACGGAATAGTGGGCTCAAGTGACAGGGAGCTAGATTTCCGCTGAACGTCAGGTTTCCCGTCTCTGTCTTAAAGGCCTCAGTTGCAAGCAGATACAAATTTTGAGTATGCTCAGCATGAGTAACACCATCTCAGGTAGATATGGAAAACTCAGTGGGAAGCTAATGAAATGAAAGAATCAATAAAAGAAATGCAGAATAACAGGCTCAAGTTACAGGAAGCCAGATTTCAACGGAACATCAGGGAAAAAAAACTCCTAACAGAGCAGTACAATTGAACCAATGACAGGGAGGTGGTGGGCTCTCCAACACTGGAGGCATTCAAGAGGCAGCTGAATTACATCTCCCATCATCTCTGGCTATTGGCCATGCTTGTTAGGGCTGATGGGAGTTGTAGTTCAGCAACATCTAGGAGGCCAAAGGTTCCCCACTCCTGATCTATTAAGTCAGAAGCTCATAACAGGTCAACGAACACTGCAAAAAGCCTTGCACTGTTTTTCCCAATAAGACAGCAATGATCAATGGTGGAATAGGAATTCCTCAAACCCAGCTTGCTCTTCAAACAAAATACAATTGCAGGAGACCCACGCCTGCAACTTGTTAAGTAAAAAAAATGGCATATTTTTTAGAAGAGAATTCCAGCAGACTCTTTGGTGTGTAACTCTGGGGAAGAGAGGGATTACCCTTAAAAAAATGGGATAAATCACAGACAATTTCCAATTTGCTGAAACCGAGCCAGTCAAACTAATCTCAGTAAACAGTTTAGCAAAGACAGGAAACTACCTGTTAGGATAAATTAATAATTTTAGGGCAACGGAACTACAGCTGGGGCCTTATTGAGCTTAATCAAATCAATCAGCAATTTGACTACCCATGAGGTTTACCGGATCCCATATAAGGAGAACTCTATGATCCACAAAAGGGGTAGAAACTTATGAACAGCTATATAATTTAGGATACAGCTGAGTATAACTGAGCTAAGTGAGGAAAGTATTGCAAGTATTGCTGTAGCTCAGCGATAAGGGCATCCACTTAGCGGGCAGAAGGTCACAGGTTCAATCACCACCATCTCCAAGTAGGGTTGGGAGAGACCCCTGTCTGGAACCCAGTCAGGCTAGGCAATACTGAGCTAGATGGACCAATAGTCTGACCTAGTATAAGGTAGCTTCTTCCTATGAGATGTGATCCAGCGGTGCAGCTGCTGCTGTTGCTTCTCAGTAGGCAGCCTGTAAGCCTTGGCAAGCTCGCCAAACTGGAGCTGAGGTAGACTGGGACACCAGAAGAAACCCCAAGATTCTCCTCATTCAAATTTGTGTTTTTTTACTAAGCAATAAAATAAATGAAAACGTATATTCCTGTTGCGAAGAGTTTTAAAAAATGCATTTGCAGAATTGCATCATCTACAAAAAGTTGGCAAATATTGGTATATATACTGGGCATGGATTTATGGGTCAAGCTTCACATTATATTTTTTCCCCTAAGGTGTTTTTTCCCCCCATGCAAAGCAGCAGAAGGTGATCAGGTTCAGTGAGAGACAGGGGTGACTTAATCCAACAGATTCTTTGTCCGCACAAAATCACCTCCGGATGCTTTTCTCCCCAAGGAAGAAAAGATGCAGAAATTTCAAAACTCCCCCATCCATGGATTAAAAGTCAGCTTTGGCGGGGCAATTTCGAGCTGGCAAATAGCTCAGAAAGGAAAGGTACGTTCAAAGCTCAGTGGCAGAGCATCCGCTTCCTGCAGAAGGTCCCAGGTTCAAACCCTGTCATCCCCAGTTAGGGCTGGAAAAGATTCCCTGCTTGAAATCTTGAAGAGCTGCTGCCGGTTAGTATAGACACTACAGAGGTAGATGGACCTCTGACTCGGGCCAAGGCAGATTCTTATGCTCTTATGCGATGTGATCCTATGGTACAGCTGATGGCCTACTCCTCAACAAACAAACAAATATAATGCCATTTCCCTTCATTCCAATTTGTGTTTCAAACAGATAGCAGTCGAGCTAGGTGGGCCAACGGTAGGAATAAACCAGCTTCCTATGTTCCTAGAAAAGTGCCAAAAGCCCTTCCCACTCTACCAGTCCTCCAGTCGAAGCCACCCGCAGCTGCCTTGCATGGGGGTGAGGGGAGATCAGCCTTCCAGAGGGGAAAAAAAAAGATGATCACAGACCTGAGAAACCAAAAATGACAGATTTGTACATTCCTAGTTGCTGTAGAATGTAGAGTTGGAAGGGGCCTATAAGGCCATCGAGTCCAACCCCCTGCTCAATGCAGGAATCCAAATTAAAGCAGACCCGACAGTGGCTGTCCAGCTGCCTCTTGAATGCCTCCAATGTTCAAGAGCCCACCGCCTCCCTAGGTCATTGGTCCCATTGGCGTACCGCTCTTAACAGTTCTGAAGTTTCTTCTGATATTCAATTGAAATCTGGCTTCCTGCAACTTGAGCCCATTATTCCACGTCCTGCATTCTGGGATGATTGAGAAGAGATCCTGGCCCTCCTCCCGTGTGACAACCTTTCAAATATTTGAAGAGTGTGATCATATCTTTACTCATTTACATGCCCTGGATCTCCCTGCTGCCTCACTGCTCTCCCTCCCTGTAAGCCACGGCAACCCTCCTGCTAAGAAGCTAGCAGAGCAGCTATACACACACACACCCCACCAAGTCCCTTCTGGGCAGAACTTCAGGCCCAGGGACTGAATGTGGCCCTCCCTTGTGACATTGCCCAGGCCACACCTCTCACTGACGCTGCTCCACACCCTCTTTGAATGGAGGCCCACGGAAAGTTACCCACAAGGGAATACAGCCCTTGGGATGAAAAAAAGTTCCCCATCCCTGGTGCAGAGTGTGTGCCTGTCAAGATTGTTGAGCAGTCCAAGGTTCAGGTTGCAGTTTATCCTGAAGGTGTGGGTGCGAATCCTATCACTGGCAGGGGCTTCCAGTCTTTTGGGGAGGAACCATAGTTCATTGGTAGAGTGCATGCAGAAGGTCCCAGATCCAGTCTCTGGGGTCTTCCAGGTAGGGCTGGAGGAGACCCATCTGAAACCCTAGAGAACCGCTTTCAATCAGTATAGACCAGGAATAGGGAACCTGTGGCCCTACAGATAGATGTTGCTGGATTACTCCTATCAGGTTCTTACTATTAGCCATACTGGCTGGGGTAATGGGTGTTGGTTTCCAATAACATCCCTGGCATTGACACTACTGAGCTAGATGGACCAATGGTTTGGTGGGCAGCTTCCTATGAGATGAGGTTGACAATATCCAGTTTGACATTGTTGGGGGGAGGGGGACACCATGACCACGTTTTGACATTGTTGGGGGGAGGGGGACACCCTGACCACCTTTTGCTCAGCCTCCCTTAATATGGATTCAAGTTTAAGACAAAATACGTTGAAAGAGAAAAAGACTGATGTCCTATAACTAATCAAATAATCTGTGTTTACTATGGAAATCTCTCCCACACAGTGGGGAGGCGTGTCATATTTCAGAGAAGAGCTTTGTAATTTAAATTGCCACGATTCCTACCAACGATCAATAGTTCTGGCTCCATAATTGAATGGCGATTGATTTAGCTAGTAATACTTTATGGTAATGCTGTCTCTCTAAATGGCAAAGTCAGGCCGAGGCCATCATTAAAATGTTGCTACAGGCTAAATTCATAAAACTACATGGAAGCATTTCACTCAGAGAGGCAGGAGGAAGCTGATTAACATGCAAGAGCAGATCTTTCGGGAAACTGGATGTTTCTAATCAGGGTTTGGCAATTCTCACAGAGGTTAATGACATCCAACCATGCAATGTACAGGTCCATTAACTATGACCACATTCATGCCATACATTTAAAGCACCACGGCACCACTTTAAACAGTCGTGGCTTCTCCCAAAGCAACTTGGGAACTGTAGTTTGTTAAGAGTGCTGAGAGTTGTTAGGAGACCCCCTCACAGAGCTACAAATCTCAGGACTGTTGACAAACTACTGTACCCAGGATTTTTTTTGGGGGGGGGAAGCTATCACTGTTAAAGTGGTATAAGACTGCTTCAAATGTGCAGCATGTAGAATTCTACCTTGTGGTTTTTCCCATTACAGTGTTGCAAGAACACCTGCACTTGGCTGAATTGTCTCTTCTCCTAAAGATACAGGGTCAGTCTCAGGCCTGAACCTGGCACCTCTATCCTCCTTGAACTTGTCTAACCCCTTTTTAAACCCCAGAAAGCATGGCCAATGGCCAGAGATGATGGGAGTTGTACTTCAGCAATATCTGGAGGGCTAAAGGTTCCCCACATCTGCTATAGAGAATCATGGCCAAAGACAGCATTCTGTTTCTAATGGAAGTTCAGACAATGTATCACTTCAGCATTTTCCATCTCAATTAGCTGGGGTGAGGAAACTTTTTTCAGCTGGAGGGCCACATTCTCTTCTTAGCAATCCTCTAAGGGCCAAGGGCCAGTAGTGGGGCAGGACCAGAGGCAAAAGTGGGTGGGGCAAGGCATGTAAATATCACCTTTGTATGGTAGGCAAGTTTGGGCACACAAATGTGTGAACAGGGTGGTTCATGACAGATGCTCTTGGAGGTCACTGATTCATAGGGTCACCATAAGTCGTAATCGACTTGAAGGCACATAACAACAACAAGTTTGGGCGCACACTCACACACCACTTTCTATCCTCCTTCCAGACAAGCAAGAGGCATGATCAGAGTTCAAGGGCACATTAGAGCCCGGCAAAAACATTCCAGGAGGGTGTGAAGAATGGCTGGTGAGGGCTATGGCCTGGGGAGAGTGCCAAGGTCTGGATAGAAAGGCCTGGAGGGCTGTATGGAACCCTCCAGCTTGAGTTTCTTTGTCCTGCTTTATGGGATAACATTGCGTCTTTTCTATTCCTTCAAGTCATAAGTGGCATTTTTAAATTTTATTTTATTCTATTAAATGCATATCCCTCCCTTCCTCCCAAAGGGGCCAAGGGCAGCACAGGACAATTATATCACGGATGACTGCAGGAAAATAATGATGTTAATTGTTTTAAAGGTCCGGGTCGCTGAAGGTGGTAGAGAAAGCAACACCTATTAATTTACATCACAGTTTGTTGAATGCATCCCAGAACCTCAGAGAAATAACCTGGTTGACAGGTATTATTTTCTGTTTGCTGTGGGGTTTTTTGCTTTTTAATTGCTATATTGCTTCTAAAGGGCTAAAACAAACCACAGAACAAAGCTGACACCCTCCAACTATTTCTCCAGGCAAGACCTAATTACCTGCAATTTGATTAGCATATTCTGATCTCCAACTACACCTCAATTGACAGAGCACTCCAGCCTAATAAACCTGCAACCTACCTCTTTGTACTCTCAGGTCAAAAGCATCACAGAGCATTCACAACGGCATGTTTTTAATATCCTCCCTTCAGCAGTTAGGGAAGATATCGAAAAATCCCTTACCGTGATTGCAAGTGCCCTGGGGACTATGGAGAGGTGGAAATGGTGACCCATGTTTTCTTGTACTGTTCATTCTATCATGATTTACCTAGAACTCTAATTGAACCTCTTCTACTGAAATCTCCAGCACAATCAGAGGCATTCTGTGTTTCTTTACTCCTTTCTGACCAAAATACATTTATAACTTTTAATGTTGCCAGAGTTTGCACAGCAGCAAGTAGAACTCACCCTAGCCATCTCGAAACCTCCCCCCCCCACATCTTGGAGTGTTATAATCTTAACAATCTTATCTTATAATATCATGTTTTAACAATTATATCTTGTATTTTCTTACCCCATTTTACTGCATTTTACTCTTCTGTATATTTGGATAATCTCTGTTTATGAGAGTTTCATGTCTCTATTTTATGCTGGTCATTGACCATAACAATAAAGATTTGATTTGATCTCCACCTTCTTAGTTTCAATTCATTAAGCAGTAATTAGCAAATTACATACATGATGAGTCTGTCCAGGGCTTCCAACACAGATTGGGGCCTTTGTTTGTCTTCCTTTCTTTAGAGTACAACACAATCCTATGCCACTCTTTACCCTGGCCTTTGCCACCCTGAGTTGTTTATTTTAGGACCCAACCTATTTTTGTGATTATAGTTATTTGAAATTGTTTTTAAGGATGTATTTTAAATTGTTGCAGCCCACCCTGGGACTTCAGGATAAAGGACAGGTAATAAATTAAACAACAGCAACACAAAAGCATGTGCCACAGAGTTCAATGGAGCATACTCCAAGGTAAATGGGTAGCTGGGGATTATTCCTGAATTGTAAACCCAATGCAAGCATCTGCCAAGCTCTTGGATTATGGAAGTGGAGTTAAATATGTATATACTGGGTTGTATCCAGTGCTACTCGTACTTAGAGGGATGGGTGAGAATTTCGATACAGTTCGCATTTTAAGCAGAATTTATCAAATTCGCACTTCCTGAATCAGTATGAGAATCAAAACATAGCCATCCTTAGAAATTCACATTTATTAGAATTTTGTGATGCAGTTCACCAAATAAACAATATTCACAAAAATGCATATATAAGAAGAAAGTGTGCATAAAAATGAATATATGCATGAAAATAATGTGCAAAAATGCATTAGATAATAAGAAATGGTTTGCAAAAATATGTACCTTTGTTAAAACTGCTTACAAAAATGTGTTTATTAGGAGAAATTTGCACTAAAATGTTAGAGAATTTTCATGACGATTTTTTCTTAAAAAAGCAAATTGCTCCACAAATGGGGAGAACTGAATTTACAATTGGAAAAATGAGAAATTGAGAGAACTGAAATTGACAGATCTTTCCATCCCTAGAGTAGACCCATTGACATTAATGAATACAACCAACATGAACGTTAATTTCAATGGGTCTACTCTGTGTATGACTTGCATTGAATACAATGTACTGATTGGTATGCAGATTTGAATCTCATTGTCAGACAGCCCGTCCAACTAGGGGTGCTGTGGCTCAGGTCACATCCACACTAGAGATGGAGGAGAAATTCAATTCAGTTCACATTTAAAGCTGAACTTCTCAAATTTGCACTTTCCAAAACAATATGAGCACCAAAACACAGCCAACCTTCGAAATTCGCGTTTATGAGAATTTTGCAGTGCAGTTCTCCAACCAACCCGTGTTTACAAATATCTGTATATTAGAAAAAATATGCACAAAAAGGAATATAATAGTGAAAATAATGTTAAAAAATGAATTATATGAAATTGCTTGCAAAAATGTGTACATTCGTCAAAACTGCATAGAAAAATGTGTTTCTTAGGAGAAATGTGCACTAAAATACTAAAGAATTTTCATGACTTCCGGGAAGGGTGACTTCGCCTGTGCCTGCCTCTGAGTCGAGCTCTCGTCTCAGAAGAAGCTTTTTCAGTTTTAAAATCAGTCAGAATGTTATTTTTTTTTTACTGGTAAAGATTTTCTCCCGGGAAGGGAGAAACGTAGAGATTAACCACTGAAGCTTGTGTTTGTTGGGGGGGACTGGATTTCATTAGTTTATGAAAGAAGGTTCAGCCAGCAACGCCGGACGGACTTCCAACCAAGCTCCAACTGATTAAGCGAACGTTTATTTTTTCTTTAAAGATAAATGGATTTTAACAGGCAAGCATCCTTCTTTCTATTTTTATCATCTGGCTTAAATTGTTGCAACAAAAAGAGATTTGTCAATGAATCAGCTATAAAGAATCCTGGGTGAGTTATAACTCTTCTCTGTCGTTCACGAAATTAAGGAGGAAAGAAATCGAAACAGCTTATCTTTGTTTTTATTGCAAAAAGCTGGCCTGGAATGTGCATTTTAGAGATATAAACGGATGAGGGATTTTTATTCCGAGGAGAAAAAAAATAAATAAATCTGATTTATGAACTTTTGAATATTATATGTCTGGGACTATTTTATTTCATTTTGACGAATCTGCTTGTTCTCGACGCCACTAGCTGTTTTGATGCTGTGAACTAAATTTGTTTTGCATTCCTGAACATATAAGATATAAGGCAGGCTGTGCTGTCTACACTATGATGTCATCAAGCTTGGAATATTAACCCCTTTGTTGCTGGAATAAGAAGTGGGTTTTTTTTCTTTGTGGTTTTAAAAATGGCAATCAAGAAAGCTGAGAGCCTGGAAGTAAATATGTTTCAGAAAATAATGGATGAGATTGAGATAACGAAACAAACCCTGAGACAGGGTAGACAGGAGATGAAAATTGAATTTAGCATAATAAAGCAGGAGCTTAAACAAATAGAGGATTTTGTGAAAGGGGAGGTTGATGAAATCAGAGATATAACTGGACAAGCATCAGAAAATGAAAAAAGAAAAATTAAAAGGAAGATGCAAGCCCTGGAGATTGGATCAAATGTGGAACTGGAAAAAGATTTGGAGTTTATGGATATTAGAGATAAAGTTTACTGTTTGGAATTCAGCGTTGTCCTTGAAGAAATTAATGAAGATATCAGAAATAAAGTTATCAATGTCTTGGATAAACCTCTGGACTGGAATGATGTGATGGAGCTTAACATAGAAAAAATCTACAGAATTAATTACAGATATGTGACAATGGAAAAACTCTCAAGAGATGTGCCAGTGCATTTTGTAAAAAAGAAGAACAGAGATATGATTTTACAACAATATTTCAGCAACACATTCAGAATTGATGGCAAGGAATTATTTGTGATGAAGGAAATTCCCATCAGACTCTTATTATATGACTATGGCTATGACAGCAAGATTATTATGGGACACTGATAATGGAAGAATGGCTATTGAAATTACTGGACTTAACAGGATTATTATGGATGCAAGGATGGAAGATGGAATTAACACTGATAATGGAAGAATGGCTATTGAAATTATTGGACTTAATAGATTTGATGAGATGGATTAATTGACATGCTTATTTGGAGAAAAAGCGATAGATATATTTCTCAAGGAGTTGAAACCTCTCTGACTTTTTGTGGAAAGAATAAAGTGATGTTTATGAGATTTGATGATTAATTAAGATAACTACTGGAGGAAAGTGATTTTGTAATATAATTTAAGAGACAGGTTTGTTATATATTGTAGACCTATAACTGATTTGTGACAAATCGGAAGTCAACATTTTATTTTGTTGTTTAGTTTGTGGTTTTGTTTTGTTTTGTTTTGGAAAATTTGAATAAAAATTAATGATAAAAAAAATATTTTTTTCATGAAGATTTTTTAAAAGACAAAACACAGAAGACCACCTCAAGAGCACCTGCTTGCTGGCCTCTTTCCACCTGACTTGGGAGGGTGGGGCCCTCACTAACTGACTGCAGCTATAAAAGCCGCTACTGCCTGAAGATGCCAGAGACCATCCTGACCGGCGTGTTTCGGTGCTTTCGTTTGGGCCAAAATTTAATTCCAGAGGTAGTTGTTTTTGCTGTTGTGGTGCTTATGTCTTTGTATTTTATTGTTGGACCACATTATGAATTATAAGTGTATTGTTTCTTAATTAGATGTTTCTTTCGCTTAGTTTGACTATTATGAATTTTGTTTTGTAACAGTGAATCATGTAGCTTTTTCATGTTGTGACCTCCTTGAACATAGATTACTGTGAAATGGTGGCATACAAACAAACCGTCATGATGACGACAAATTGCTGCAGAAACACAGAGAACTGAATTTAAGATTGGAAAAAAAGAGAAAACGAGAGACTCAAACTGACAGATCCTTCCATCCCTAATCCACACCATACATTTAAAGGACGTGGCTTCCCCGAAAGGACTGTGGGAACTGTAGAGTGTTAAGGGTGCTGGGAATTGTAGGTCTGTGAGGGTGAGCTAAAGTTCCCATGATCCTTTTGGGGAAGCCATGACTGTTAAAAGTGCTATTAATATTAACAACAACAACAACAACAATTATTATTATTATTTATTACATTTGTATACCGCCCCATAGCCAAAGCTCTCTGGACGGTTTACAACAATTAAAAACATTACAAACAAATATACAAATTTAAAAACACTTTTTAAAAAAACAATTTTAAAACACATGCTAAAATGCCTGGGAGAAGAGGAGTGTGCTTTAAATGCATGGTATAGATGTGACCTCAAATAGTGATTCCCAATGGGACTATAGCACTCATGGCTACCAAACTCTGGCCAATTTACCCACAGTTACTTCTGCTTTGAGGAGAACATGTATCTTCAGACCAATGGCACAGCCATGGGCATCTGCCTGGCTTTGCAGTATGCCTTCATGGCTGACTTAAAACAATGCTTTCTCAGCCCCTGCTCTCAAAAGTCGCCTCTCTACTGAAACACGCTGATGACTCATAGAACGTAAGAAGGCACACAGAATATCTAAACCAGCATCCGATTCTCACAGTGGCCAACCAGATGCCAATGGAAAGCCCAAAAGCAGGATCCGAGTGCAAGAGCATTCTCCCTTCCTGAAGTTTCCAGCAACTGGCATTCAGAGGCATACTGCTTCCAACTGTGGAGGTACAACATAGCCACTCCCTCATCCTCTTTTAAAGCTCTCCAACTTGGTGGCCGTCAGTGCCTCCTGTGGGAATGAGTTCCATAGTTTAACTCTGCACTATGTGAAAATAGTACTTTTCATTGTCTGTCCTGAATCAGCTTTATCATCTGAACTCATGGGACAAGAGACACTTCTGCAGTTCCAACTTCTACCAGGACTTCGATAGCTTTCATGCCACCATAAATCTTAGCCTAGACCAATCCGTGCAAGAGGTTTGCTTTTCTGGACGCTACTGTACAACTACACAACGGATACATTGTATGTAATATATACATATTATGTTTATATTCTGCTTTTCCTCCAAGGAGCTCTAGGTGGCATGCATGGTTTTTTTATCCTCACAACAACCCTGTGAGGGAGGGCAGGCTGAGAGACAGTGACTGGCACAAAGTCACCCAGTGAGCTTCATGGCTGAGTGGGGATTTGACTCCAAGTCTTCCAGGTCCTCTACAGCCATACTACCCTGAACACACCCAATCTCATCTGATCTTGGAAGCTAAGCAGGGTCAAACCTGGTTAGTACTTGGATGGGAGACCGCCTGGGAATACCAGGTGCCGTAGGCTTAGAGGAAGGCAATGGTAAACCACCTCTGAATGCCTCTTACCATGAAAACCCTATGAATATATCCAAAAAGATTCATAGGGTCGCCATAAAGTCGTAATCGACTTGAAGGCATATAACAACAACAAAGTTCCTAGCCCAGCACTTTTAACCACTGCACCCACTCACCACTAAATGTACTCACATGCTTCCAGCTTCCACCCAGAACTCACTGCAAAATCTATTGTCTACAGCCAAGCCAATCACATCTGTTCAGATGTTGAATAGAGACTCACAATATAAGAATCTATACCAGGCATTCCTCAGACAACAATACCCATTCAATTAAGGGGGGGTAAGGAAAAAATTGATTCAGTGTGCATTTAAATCTGAATCTTGTCAAATCTCCACGTTCCGAAACAATATGAGAACCGAAACAAAGCCATCCTTCAAAATTTGCACTTAGCTGAATTTTGCAATGCAGTTCTCCAGCCAAACAATATTTACAAAAATGCATATATATCAAAGTGTGCCTAAAAGTGAATGTAGTTGTGAAAATAATATACAAAAATGCATTATATTAGGAGAAATTGCTTGCAAAAAAAATGTGTGCCTTAGCTAAAACTGCTTACAGAAATGTATTTATTAAGAGACATTTGCACGATCGAGCTGAAGGATTTTCATAAGGATTTTTAAAAATCACAGATTGAAGAAAAGTGCCAAACCGAATTTAAGACTGGAAAAATGAGAAACACAGAGAACTGAAACTGACAGATCCTTCCTTCCCGACTTTGGAAGGGCACAAATCAACAAAGGCAGATTGTTACCAAGGAATAATCTACTACAGGGCAGACCCAGAAGAGAAAATGAGACCATCACTTGTTGCCACTGTTCTCAGCTGAAATCACTCAAATGTATCATCAGCAATCTGCAGCCCATCCTGGATGATAACATTTCCCTCTCACAGGAAAGGCAGGCCTGTACATGCTTACAGACAGTCCACACCCTAAAAAACTAAAACAGCTACTAACTAGCAGCAACAGGCCTCATAACAGATGCAGACACAAGGATCAGAGTCTGTGGCAGACCCAGATGCTAACTCTGTCCCCGTGGACCACTCTGTCAACACTATAGCAAGACGTGATAATGCCATCCACATCAGAGGTTCATTTATTTGCTCATCTTGCATTGTAATTCATGCCATCATCTGCTAACAGTGCCCTTTTCTGCATTCTACATAGGACAGATAGGCCAGTCTCTGTGAAGAAGAATAAATTTGACATAAGAAAGAGCAACATCCATAAACCAGTGGGAGAACATTTCAGCCTCCCAGGACACTCTGATTTTATTGAAATGATCATTTTGGAACAAAGGAACATCAAAGCAACAATACTATGTGAAACAGCAGTTCCACTGAGGGGCAACACTCAGCACTCAGCCAAAGCACATCAGTTTGCAGAGCAGTCAGACAGTAGCCTGATCTACAGTTAGTAGCCTAACACCCAGTTTGCTTGCCTGTATCCCATTTTGCAAGATGTAAAATGTATTTTGTCAAGAATATGATATTTTGCGGGGTCTGATTATATATATATGGGGTGTATATATATATGGGGTGTGATTCCAGATGTAGTAACTAACTGTTCATTTTCTGAGAAGTTTTTAACCTTCAGAGAATTAGCTTTCTATGGTAGGCTTTGTCAACCCGGTTCCAGATGTCTGGACTACAACTCTCATCAGCTGACTGGGGCTGAAATTTCTGGAGTGCACCAGACTGGCAAAGGCCACTCTGTGAGACATGAGTTTTGGGTTCAGAGCTGTGTGATCATTATTAACCCAAAGAGAGTTGTGGACATTTTGGGGACATCTCTTGCTCATGCAACTTGAAAATTGGGTAAAATGCTAAATTTTGGAAGTGGTGGGAGGGAGTTGTCACTGATGTTTTATGTTTTGAAGAAGAAAGCAGATCTTGTTCTAAGACTTCTTTTCCTCAATATTTGCTTTTGGGTGTAGTCGCTACTTCCTGGCAAAAAACCCTCCTTTTGGTGATCCTAGAAATCTTTTAAAAAAACATTTTCTCATAGAATGTTTTACTTAAAAAAAAAAAACAGTGAAAGACTTCTTTGTTGACTGGTGTATGCTATACATACTTTGCTAGCCAATTAACAAGAGACAAATAGCTGAAAGGGAGGAGGCACTGTCCCAAGAAGAAACGCCCCAATCCAGGAAAGGGAGATCTGTGCATGGAGTAGAATTCCTTCTCCACAGTGGCTGCAAATGCAGACTCAGGGCCTGGGTGCTTCATATTTATTGATTTATTTCTTTTTTAGCCTCTCTTCCTCCACAGGGCAGGGAGGGCAGTGTATGTGGTTATCTCCCCATTTTAAAATATAAACATCTCTTAGCTGGGTGTGCCCTCATTTTATCCTCACAACAGTCCTGTGAGGTAAGTTTGGCTGAGATAAAAAGGACTAATAGAGGGATCCCTTTTTAAGCTTGAGGGCCGCATTTGCTTCAAGACACCTTTCCAGGGGCCACATGCAAGTGGTGAACAGGGCCAGAAGGTTGAAGAACCACGGTTAATTTACTCTCCAGAGTAATGTGTTTTATGTGCCAAAAGCAGCTCCTGTTCATAGTGGCCCTAGCACCAGGATCTGTGGCAACATGTGATGAGAATAGTTGGCTTTTCCCAAATGCATCGGAGAGCATTTGCCTCTTGATGTTTCTTGTTGTGGACTGATATCCAGGTGCTGCACATGGCAGCAGTTGCATCAGGGGCTGGGAGACATTGTAGACTGGCATTTCCAAATTGCTACTGCTAACACACTGAACATAAGAACATAAGAAAAGCCTGCTGGATCAGGCCAGTGGCCCATCTAGTCCAGCATCCTGTTCTCACAGTAGCCAACCAGAAGCCTGCAAGCAGGACCTATGTGCAACAGCATTCTCTCCTCCTGCAGTTTCCAGCAACTGGTATTCAGAAGCATAATGCCTCCGACCATGGAGGCAGAGCATAGCCATCGCAGCTAGCAACCATAGATAGCCTTCTCATCCATGAATCTGTCTAAGCCCCTTTTAAAGCCATCCAAGTTGGTGGCCATCACTGCCTCCTATGGGAGTCAATTCCACAGTTTAACTAGGCACTGCCATGAAGAAATGTTATCTTCTTTCTCTCCTGAATAGCCCAACATTCAGCTTCATCGGACGACCCTGAGTTCTAGTCTTATGAGAGAGGGAGAAAAACCTTCCTCTATCCATTTTCTCTGTCTCATGCATTATTTTATACATTTCTATCAGGTCACCTCTTACTCCCCTTTCCTCTAAACAAAAAAATCCCAAAACAATTTATTCAAAAGGGGCATCATAAACCAGAACTGTCACTAGAAGCTAAAATGATGCAACTGAGGTTATCATACTTTGGACACATCATGAGAAGACATGATTCACTAGAAAAGACAATGATGCTGGGAAAAACAGAAGGGAGTAGAAAAAGAAGAAGGCCAAGCAAGAGATGGATTGATTCCATAAAGGAAGCCACAGACCTGAACTTACAAGATCTCAACAGGGTGGTTTATAATAGATGCTATTGCAGGTCACTGTTTCATTGGGTTGCCATAAGTCGTAATCGACTTGAAGGGACATAACAACAACAACCCTGCTAAAAGATAAACAGCGCAGTAGAGGCTAGCTTAACCACTAAAAGCCTGGGGAAAGAAAATGTCTTTGCCAAGTGTCTAAAAACAGAGGATGGCACTGGATGCAAGTTTCCCTGGGTCTGCAAAGACTAAGGAACGGTGAGAATTTTGATTCAGTTTGCATTTCGAGTAGAATTTATCAATTTCACAATTTCTGAAACAATATGAGAAGCAAAATGCAGCCATCCTTCGAAATTCGCATTTATTAGAATTTTGGGATGTAGGTTGCCAATTAAACATTTACAAATATGCATATATTGGGGAAAAGTGTCCATAAAAATGAATACATGAGTGAAAATAACATGCAAAATGGCATGAAATGATGAGAAATGGCTTGAAAAGATGTATACCTTTGTCAAAACTGCCTACAATTGTTTTTTGAGAAATTCACTTTAAAATGCTGCAAAAAAGACAAATAACTGGGTGTTAAAACAAATTATAATATATGCTATTGGAGGTCACTGATTCATAGGGTTGAGAAGGCATATAACAGCAACAACAAGAACAAATTAAACCAGAACTATCACTAGAAGCTAAAATAATGAAACTGAGGATATCATACTTTGGACACATAGTGAGAAGACATGATTCACTAGAAAAGACGATAATGCTGAGAAAAACAGAAGGGAGTAGAAAAAGAGGAAGGCCAAACAAGAGATGGATTGATTCCATAAAGAAAGCCACAGACCTGAACTTACAAGATCTGAACAGGGTGGTTTACAACAGATGCAACTGGAGGTCGCTGATTCATAGGGTCGCCATAAGTCATAATTGACTTGAAGGCATTTAACAACAGCAAAAGTAATAGCATTGCAGGTCTTCATTCTGAAGGGGAAAGCATAAGATGAGTTTTGTTTTAACTTTCAGATCCGCATTTGACAAAGAGACAAGAACACAACATGAACAAGTAACATTTGGAACAGGGAACCACATTTAGGCCAAAGCTCTGGATGTCGCGCTGACCTTTTTTTTTCTTGTCCTGCTGCACATTAAAGCAGGGATCTTTGCAGTCTTATACACAAAAAGAACTAGCCACTTGAATAAAGCCCACAGTTTTATCTGCTTTAACCTTTTTGCACACTTTATACTTCTTGGTTCCAGGTATCATGATTTCCCTGGATCCATACAGGCCCTCGAGGGTGGCCAGGTGTTCTAATTTACGGAGGACAGTCCTCTGTTTGAAGAGCTGTCCAGCCCAAGTTTTGGTTTCAAAATAGAGAACCACCAAAAGGGAGATCCTTGAAGTTGGGGAAGCACTATAGCTCAGTGGCAGAGTGTCTGCTTTGCATGCAAAAGGTCCCAGATTCCATCCTTAACAGCTCTAGGTAGGACTGGGAATGTTGCTGGCCTGAAACCTAGACAGCTGTTGCCAGTCAGTGTAGGCAATACTGAGCTGAATGGACCAATGGCTTGACTCAATGTAAGGCAGCTTCCTACTTTCCTAAGTGGCCAATCAACAGTTAGCAATGGGGCAGCAGACTGGGCAGGCACACAGCCCACATCTTCCCTCACTATGCTGAGATGTCTATTTAAATTATAGTAATTATTTCAAAAATTGCACCAATACATATACATTGTCAAATACAAATTTTACATCAGTTGGTGTCATCTTTTTGGGGTGATCCATTTCCTCTCTCCTCCCACCACCACCTCAGAATCTGGAAGTGGGGTTAATAAAGTGTGCCAACCTCTTGGGTTCTATGGGGCTACCTTGTAAATGAATAATGAATTGCAATTTTGTAAGATTTTTGAAAGTTTAAATCAGGTAAAAAAAATGGCAAAAAAAATGCAACATCCCAACAGAATATGACACATGTCTTCAGAATATAAATTCCATCCATCCAGCAAGGTACCAGTGCAGAAGTTGCTTGTAGAAAATCCTGGGATAGGAAGATCAGGGGTTCTCGTATACCAAACCTTAAAGCCCTGATTCAAGGTGACAAGGGCCTAATTCCTGCTTCCTAGCAATAACAGCTCCTTTCCTCTCCATCCTTCTCTCTTTCCAATCTAAAACTCACAAGTACAGCCACTTCCTTAAGGTTTCCCCACCAATAATCCATAGGATTACATAAGCACACAGGGATTGTTTCGCAGTGTTGAATTGTATTGTCAGATATGCCCGGGGCTCAAGCCAGGAGCCCTATAACTCAGCTCATGCAGGAGAGAACTTGTAACCCTCAAGAGGTTGCTGGACTAGAACTCCCACTGTAAGAATATAAGAAGAGCCTGCTGGATCAGACCAAAAGCCCATCTGGTCCAGCATCCTCTTCTCACAGTGGCCAACACAACCTGAGCCTGACAGCATTCTCCCCGCTTGGGATTCCCAGTGACCGGCATTTGAAGCATACTGCTTCCAACTGTGGAGGCAGAAGATTATTATTAGTATTTACATTTATACCCCACCTTTCTTTCCATGATAGACATCCAAGGCAGCTTACAGACCCAGGAGGTCTCCCATCCAGGCACTGACCAGACCTGATTCTGCTTAGCTTCAGGAGGGAGCTGGCTTTATGTGCCTTCAGACCACAGCCTGGGACCTGGGACTATTGGTCATGCTGGCTATGGCTGCTGGGACTAGAAGTCCAGCAACATCTGGAGGGCCACAGGCTCTCTGTCCTTGCCCTATTCCCAGTGCTACTTGGACCATTGGCCATATCAGAAAATTGCAGACAGCACAAACTAGGTACTAGTATAGTTTACTACCAGGGTGGCAAAATTTGCAGGTGGCTGTGGTAACTCTGGATTTATCCACATGGGAACATAACTTTGTGCTAAAGACACTGTTTTTACCTCCGTTTTCTGTTTCTACTGTCTACAGAAAGGGCTCAATGCTAGCTGCAAATATGGTGTTTTCTAATCACACTTGAGGGGAAGCATCAATCATGCAGTTTCCTGAAGACCTCACCCTCTAATTTAACATTTCCACTCCCTCTGTTTACCTGACAATTGAGCATGCTTGGTTTGTTCTACCAGTGAGTTTCATTTTTAAAAAACAATAACCCAGAACTACGATTATTTGTATTTTCACTGGTACAACACAGATGAAATACAAATCTTTGTTTGAGCAGTGTTATTCTTTTGTGCACAAGTCAGAGGGGAAAAGAAAATAAAGGCACTGTTTGCAGCAACATAAAATAAGCTTGCAGAATGGGAGAGAGAAGTGGAAGTTTCTCTTCAGCCCACAGGAAATGAAATGAAAGACGGGAGGAGGAGGGAGTGGGTGTGGAGAAGAAAATGATTGACACACCCACCTAAAAGCATTGGAGCAAAGCATCTGCAAGCCCTAGTCCAGCCTTTCCCAACCAGCGTGCCTCCAGATGTTGTTGGACCACAATTCCCATCTTTCCTGACCATTGGCAATGCTGGCTGAGGCTGATGGGAGTTGTGGTCCAACAACATCTGGAGGCACACTGGTTGGGAAAGGCTGCCCTAGAGATACAGAGTTAAGACGCACTTTTTGGATTATCAGAGGATTAGGTTAGTACGGATTTACAGGGGTAAACTGTGTGATAGCTTCTGTTTGCCAGTGATGTCATGTGAACCATGCAACTTAAAAGGGGATGCAAGTAGCACCAGATACATAGTAAAATCCTGCATAGATGAGCCCTCTGTCTTTCATAGCAAATTGGTGCCCTCTTTTGGCTAGCAAAAGCACTATACAAATTATGATCATGATGACAATTTATAGCACATTGTTAGCATCACATTAATGCGGATGTGGTGAATGTGGTGCCCTCCAAATGTGGTTGGACTACAACTCCCATCAGCCCCAGCTAGCATGGCCAAAGGTCAGGGGTGATGAGAAGTGCAGTCCAACATCTGAAGGGCACCACATTGGCTATTCCTGCACGAATGTGTCCGTCTGCCCTTAATGTCGATATTATTGGCATCAGTTACAATTTTTCAGCTGGTGAATATTAACAAAACCCTTAGAATTCTAAGGCATGCATCAAAGTCTTTGTTCCAGTAAATACAAACACTTAAGACATTTAATTCATTGCTTGATTACCTTGGGTTTTCCATTACTCTAATCTCACTGAGAGCATCCCACTGAACTTTCTAGCAGATGTTAGACTTGTGTACTGAATGTGATTACGGGGGATTAAAGAACCAGACAGAGCTGGTGATCCAGAGTAATCTCTTTAACAGCTTACTCCACTTTTCCCCTTCATTTCTTCCATCTGCTCCACTTTGCTGAGCCAAGCCCAGTCTCGTCCAGGTGGGCTGTCAGAAGCACTTCCCTTGAAATGTGCTCTTTGTATGGAGGATCCTGCCACCCTGATGGGCTCTAAAAGGGCCTGAGTTCCCTTATCAAACATTTAATGGCTGAACAATATAAGCAAACATAGATATGAATACATAAAGAAAAAACCTTCAGTTTGACATGAATATGTGCAGTTTTCACTTGTGCTCCAAAAAGATTGAAATTCACTGCCTTACCTTCTGTACCATGTAAGCCATATAGGGTTGCCAGGCTCAGGGCCTGAGACTGATCCTGTATCTTTAGGAGAAGAGAAAGTCAGCCAAGTGCCGGTGTTCTTGCAACATTGTAATGGGAAAAACCACAAGGTGGAATTCTCCCTTCCCTCTGCATAACTTTTAAAGATGCAGAAGACCTCTTGGTTGCCAGGCCCAGCCTCCAAGAGGTCTTTTGTATCTTTAAAAGTTGTGCAGGGGGCAGGGAGAATTCCACCTTGTGGTTTTTCCCATTACAGAGTTGCAAGAACACCTGCACTTGGCTGACTTTCTCTTCTCCTAAAGATACAGGATCAGTCTCAGGCCCTGAGCCTGGCAACCCTAAATATTTTATTTTATTTATTTATTTTATTTTATTACATTTCTAGACTGCCCTATAGCAGAAAGCTCTCAGGGCGGTGTACAACAAATAAGGGCGGTGTACAACAAATAAACTTTATAGTTTAAACAAATAGACTTTATGCAGTTTTGGTTTTGTGTGTTATGTTTGGTTGCAAATTAGGTTTCTTGCAGCCATATTTTGTCTTGGGCCTTCAGCTCAACATCAGACTGGGAGGAGGCGGCAGGAGGAGGGATGTGATTTCAGTCAGAAATTCAATAGGTGCAGTAATCCCTTGTTACAGCTAGTTATTAATTTCTGCCTGGTGCAGCCATTCAAGATGCAGTGCTCTCTACCACAGCAATACGTAGTGGATGTTTAGGCAGAAAGTCTACAGAGGCATCCCATTCACGCTCCCCAAGGCCTTTTCAGTTTGGGCTCTAAATTACTGTTACATGAACCTGATTTTTTTTTACTGTTTGCACTGTCAGTTTCGAAACCAGGAGCCTGGCAATCAGTTACTTTGCCCCTGTAGGTGCAGTATGTGATAAACAGCATGTTTGGGGGACAAATAGCAGCAGGCAGGGGAATTTTGGCAGGCAACTAGTGCAAAGCCCCAATTGGAAGCATATTCTGGATTAGGTCGCTTTAGCTGCTTTCTCTTCAGAAGAAAAGTGGTCAATTTAAGCACCCTGTTTATTTTAAAAAGTTTGTTTATTGTTTTAATGTGAAGTTTGGTCCATAATATTTGGGATTTTGCCATCCTAACAGTAGAAACTGGTGGCTCCGATGTCAGTGGGACTGTGAATCCACTCTGGGTTTTAGTCCAAACTTTCAAAGAGCTCCTGGAAAGTTCAGACTAAAACCCAGAGCGGATTCACAGCCCCGCTGACATCGGAGCCACCAGTCTCAACTGCATCCTAAGTGCTGGAACCATCTGCAAACTTGGCTACCTCATTGCTCACCTGTGACTCCAGATCATTTCTGGGTAAGTTAAATACTGCTGGCCCCAAGACAGATCCTTGACAGACTGGGCTCTGCTTTCACCAGGAAAACTGTCCACTCATTCCTATTATTGGCTTTCTGTATAGTCAGTTACTGTCTCTGTACCCAACAGAGAATTTTGGAATTTTGGGTCAATGAATATTTATTTATTTTATTTAGAGAACCATTTTTATCCCACTCTTCAGCCAAAAAAGGGTCCCAGAGCAGCATACAAATCACTATAAAAAAAGAAGACAAATGACTTGCTGTACCCACAGGCTTATCATTTAAAAAGATAGGATGCAAAAGGAAAATGGATGCGGAGGGAAGAGGAAATATGTGAACTCAGGCTCAAGTTCTTAGTTACAAGTTGTTCTAATGATCAGCTGGGATGGAAAAGTTCAAAAGTTGCTGGTCTCGTAGCTGTGCTGATGAAGTGGCCCTGCATCCCTTCTCTACTGCAGCCTGATGCTTTAATTAATTAATTAATTAATTAATTAATTTATACTACTACTACTTCTACTACTATTTTCAGCAGAAGCAGCATAGATAACAGTAATATTTTATGTAATACTGCTTTTCCTACAAATAATTAATAGTGGCTAACAAGAAGTTGTTCACAGCCACATCCCTTCACCCTTTTTTGCTACTGGGTTGAGAATGATATCCTTGTTAGCACGCCTTCTCCCACCAACAACAGACATCCCCAGGAGCCAATAAGCATGAAAGGGGAGTGTGTTGGCTACTGAGAAGAGTCTTCTCAGTGGCTGAATCACCTCCTTTCACTCTGATTGTCTCCAATCATCAGGAACGTACAAGGTAACATGTTAGAAGCCTCTTCTCAGTGGTTAACACATCCCCCTTTCATGCTGATTGGCTCACAGGATGCTGGAGACACAGGGACCTTGCTGGGACCCTTCTCCCAAAAAGGTAAAGTGTCTAAGACCCCCCCACCCCCAAGCCCTCAGACAACTACACCCCTGCTACGTGGTTGGGCCAAAGTCTTCCCAAAAAGCTGGCTAAGGAAGAGTTGGTGATGATGGTTCCTCTCTGCTCTGTTTTATGTTTGAAGAACCTGCCTGTATCTATACTTGAATTGGTTTTGCAATGTACAATAGCAAGGTAGCGGAAGCATTCTCAATATTTACAAAAAACAAGAGCACATTTATGAGGCTGTGTGTAACGTAAGCAACTCCCGTCTTTGCTCTGTTTTGTTTTAATTCCAGGCCCACAATTTCCTGGTGGGCTCCACGCCAGTGAAGTACTTCTCTGGGCTGGACTGCGCTGTGCTGTCTTCCAGCCCGAATGCACTTTCTAAACAAATATTTGGCTGAAGAATCGGTTGCATTTTAATCAAAATGCAAACACTGAAAGAAGTTTAAACTGTGTTTCAGTGGTGTGTTAAGTGGTGTGACTTACCAGTGGTACCAACAGGCACTGGTTTTATGCTGCCTGTCAAATAACTTTGCAGGGTTGACCCTGACTCCAGTCAATGAGAGTGGATGAATTGTGAAAGATCTTTGTTAAGGCCTTGAGAGGTTATTTGTATAGCAAGAATCCCTTGTTGCACTCATATCAGAGCAAGAGAGACCCGGCAAGTCTATGTATCTCTGCAAACTCTCCAGTTGCGTGTTTCAGATTCATTAGAAGGAGGTTCATGTGTCCTAGTTTGCAGAGTACAGTCCTTTATTTGAAGGAGTCGTCTAATGGGCAGTCTCGGATTCAAATAGAGGGTTGTCCTCTATAGAATAAGAAACTTGGCCACTTCAAGTCAAGTCACACAGTGCAATCTAGCCGTTGTTTTAATTTCCCATAATGTACCTGATGTAGTGTATCATTCTGGGGCAATATGGGAGATAAAAAGGATGGCAGCCCTGGGCCACATTCACACCATACATTTATTCCACTATTATTCCACTTTAAACAGTCACAGCTCCCCCCAAAGAATCTTGGGAAGAGTAGTTTGTGAAGGGTGTTGAGAGTTGTTAGGAGACCCCAAGTTGGAAGTTGTACTTCAGCAACATCCGGTGTGAGTGTGTGTGTATTAGCCACCCCTGCCCTAAAAGGTAGACCAGCAACCCAGACAATGGACAAAGCAGTCTCCTGCTTGCAACTTCAGGATTGCCCAGAATTCGGCTTCCTTTTTGCTCACTCCAGGATGGAACCATTTGGCTTTCTAAGTGGTAGTGGATTCCCTGGTCCCGTCTGCTGCATCAGGGAATTGTGGATCCTCATTATTCTTTCCACTAGGGTGATGCTCACCACAGAGGGAGGGGAAAGGAATCCATGGTATAGGAGCTCCCCTGCTCAGAGGCATAGAAAAACAGGTGCACCCAATGGTTGTAGAAGGGGCGTCGCTCAGTGGTAGAGCATCCGCTTTGCATGCAGAAGGTCCCAAGTTGAATCCCCAGCATCTCCAGGTAAGGCTGGGAGAGAACCCTGCCTGAAACCCTGGAGAGCCACTGCCAGTCAGTGCAGACAGTACTGAGCTACATAACTCCAGTGGTCTGACTCAGACCTCCTCCACAGAGAAGGAGTGGGACCTTAATGTGGACTTCAGCTCAGGCTGGGATCCAGGCCATGAGGCATCGGTAACTTCTGAAGGACAGGCTGGGACTCAGTGGTGGCTGGTGCCCATTGGGACTCGTGTGGCGTAAGGCAGGGAGCCCAACATAGGTGGCGCCAGAGCCAATGACAGGCAGAGCCAACTAAGTCTAGTTTTGCCCCCATCCTCCTCCCTGCTGAGTTCTACAAGTGGCAACACTGAGGCGAAGCAGGAGGGAGTTGACACAGCACCACCACCACCACCTGGTCTGGTAGTAAGGAGGCAGGCAGGTGAGGGCAGACTGAAGTTGGTGGGGCAGTGCTCTGTTTGCCCTAATGGACCAGCTTCTTCTCTCTCTCTCTCTCTCTCTCTCTCTCTCTCTCACACACACACACACACACACACACACACACACACACACACGTGTTTCTCTGCACACAGTCAGGGTGGAGAATTCTCTATCTCAGAGTGCCAGGCAACGGTGGGTGATGCCCAATGGGACTGGTAGGGCAGAAGGCAGGGAGACCAACAGAGCCAATGACAGGCAGAGCCAGAGCAAATGGCAGGTGGAGGCGCCCCTTGACTGTTGTAAGTAAGAATGCAGGCAAGTGGTCACAGGCTGAGGTTGGTGGAGGAGAGCTCTGTTTGCTCTAAAGGACCAGCCTCCACTGATGTCAGGATAGGGGGGAAATCATATAAAGGAGAGGCCGGGATCACTGTCAGTGATGGGCCCTTCTGGGACAGCCATCTGAAAATCCCCTGGCTGCTCCTGAGAGATGATGGCTTCCATTTTGTACTTCTCCCTTTCCTACGTCAAACTGCAAAGCCACACTCAAACTGGCAACAGTCCCCAGACGGCGTCTGGTCCCTTCATCTTTTGCATCCTCCAGGTGAACACTTTATCTTACTAAGGTCTCGGCACGATG
Source organism: Rhineura floridana (assembly GCF_030035675.1). Lineage (NCBI taxonomy): Eukaryota > Metazoa > Chordata > Lepidosauria > Squamata > Rhineuridae > Rhineura > Rhineura floridana. Next base: position 14,867,589 of record NC_084487.1, on the reverse strand, counting down.
TTTACCTTCTCACTGACAAACTTCCTCATCTTCAGCAACGTACGCAATCTCTTGTGTCCTATGGGAAACATTCATTCAAGATGACGTTTGAAGGTTCCCTCCCAGACTCTTTAATGCACCTATGCACTTCCAACCCCATTCAGGTAGCTCTGTGTTTCTACATAAGTAACAATATATTAAGCACCAAGACAGCTATGAGCCTTTTAATGCCTAAGCATGCATGCATTTATTATGTACAATAATGTGTGTGAGTTTGGAGTGATAAATTTGTGGATAAAGTAGACATGCTTATTTCAGTGTGCATGTGCATGTGTGTTTAAAAAGGAGGTTTTTCTGTTGCAGGAACATGCTATGAGCAAATTCACATGCACTTGTTCTCTATCGCTCCCCAGGGCAAGAATAGAACCAATGAGTAGAGCCATTGAGTAGAATTGGCAGGGAGACAGATGTTGGGTAAACATTAGAAGAAATCTCCCTGTGGTAGGTTTGAGAAAGGAACAATCTGCCTCCGGGAGTGGTGGGCTCTCTCTTTTGCTGGAAGCATTTAAGCAGAGCAAGGACAGCTATCTGTCTAGGAGGCTGCACTTGCAAGATTCCTGCAATGAGCAGGGGTTGGACTAGATGACCACTGAGGTCCATTCCAATACTAAAATTCTATGCATCTGCTTAACAACTGCAGCAACCATTGGTGATTGCATGTGTGAAGGAGCCATTGCAGATCCTGCTGGATCAGGACAAAAGCCCATCTAGTCTAGCATTCTGTTCCCCGCAGTGACCAGCCAGATGCCTCTGGGAAGCAGGACCTGAGCGCAACAGCACCTCTCCCCGACTTGTGATTCCCAGCAACTGACATTCAGAGGCAAGTTGCCTCCATAGTAGAGGTGGAATACAGCCACCGTGGCTAGTAGCCACTGATGGAGTTGGTTCATACGTTGAAGTAATCAAGTGCCAAGTTTAGGAAAAACCGAGAGCTCTGCATGCATGTGTGAACTGGGCTTGTGTGCCTGCTAGATCAGCAGAAAAAGAAAACAACTGCTGTTAGGCCAGAGCTTGACAGACAAACATGGAATTCTCTGTCTTGGGCCAGTCACTGGCTGCACTCCTGTGCACTCGTACCTGGGGAAAAGCCCATTGACCTTGGTGGGACTTGCATCTGATGATACATACATAGGATTGTACTGAATATCTCTCAGCCTCACCTATTTATTTATTTTATTTATTATTTGATTTATATCCCGCCTTTCCTCCCAGCAGGAGCCTATCTCGCAAGGTTGTTGGGATGATAACATGGGAGAGGGGGCAAAGTGTGTGGGCCGCCATGGGCTCCTTAGAAGAAAGGCGTGGTGTAAATGTAATTTAAAAATTACAAATTCCCCCCGTTTTTTGTTCTGAGCAGGCTGATCTCAGCAAAAGCAACGTTCTTAGGCTTCACTCTTTAAAATGAGTCAAGCGAGGAGGAAAAACATCACCCCAATGTAAAGAGACAGGCAGATGTTGCAATGCCTCGCTTCAGTCGTTCCACCTTTTGTTCTGTTTCATCCTTTTTAAGTTTTAAAGGACACATATTTCTGTGCTGTGCAATTTAGGTGTGTGGCTTTCTGTTCTATTAAACAAAGGTCAATCTCGGCTCAGATAGAAAGGGGCAAAAGTTTTCCTGTCTGGTGATAAGGAAATGCTATTGCTAACAGAAACCAGTGCTGACTCTGGCTTAGGCTTCCCCAACCTGGTGCCCTCCAGATGTTTTTGACCACAATTCCTGTCAGCCCTAGCCAGGTTTGTAGACATCCAGGGTCTCAGGGGGTCTTAGACTTTTTTGGGAGCAGGGTCCCAGCAGGGTCCCTATTTCTTCAGCATCCTATGAATCAATCATCCTGAAAGGGGAATGTGTTAGCTGCTGAGAAGAATCTTCTAACATGCTCCCTTGTCCTTTCCTGCTGATTGGAGCCAATCAGAGTGAAAGGAGGTGAGTCAGCCACCAAGAAGACTCTTTTTAGCAGCTAACACTCTCCCCTTTCAGGATGATTAGCTCCTAGGAATGTCTGTTGTCGTGGGAGAAGTCATTAACAAGGACCTCATTCTCTCAAACCAGCAGCAAAAAAGGGGGGAGTGGCTGTGACTATCATGGAGGCACTCTACACTTCTGAATTTGCCACTACACTACTGGCCTAGCTAGTGTGGTCACAAAGATGTCTGTGTCCTCGCTCCTCTGTCGGAGGCAGTATGCCTCTCAGTACCAGCTGCTGGGAACTGCAAGCGACTAGAGAGCTGTTGCACTCAGGCCCTGCTTGCGGTCTTCACTTTGGGGCATCTGGTTGGCCACTGTGACAACAGGATGCTGGACTAGATGGGCCACTGGCCTGACCCAGCAGGGCTCTTCTTACGCACTTATGCCACTCAATCCTAACCAAGGAGATCATTGAACCAGTAGATGCCACAGCCTCTGAGCTCACCAGGGGGCACCAAGGCCTTTGTTGACCAGGAGCTGCCAGACTTCAAACCTGGGAATGGCAGCACAGACCTTTCAAGAGTGGATTCTATATATGAATATATGAAGCAGCCTTATATTGAGTCAGACCACTGGTCCATCTAGCTTAATATTGTCTACACTGACTGGCAGCAGATCTCCAGGGTTTCAGACAGAAAGTCTCTTCCAGCCCTATCTGGAGATGCCGGGAATTGAACCTGGGATGTTCTACCTGCAAGGCTGATGCTCTGCCACTGAGCTACAGCCGTTCCTGTCATGAGATGTACCTGCAGAAGGCAAGGATGGCCTTCAAAAGATATTACAGCTCCCCTGCAGAGCTCCCTTCTTATGTTCCTAACCTGGCCCTTTGTTCCCCCTCTCCCCGCAGTGACCCCAATAGCTCCTTCTATCCTCGTTCCATTACAGAATGAAAACAATCCCAGCAGTTCCTCTACATTCAAAAGCTGATGGCGCTTGCTTCGTGCACTCCCTGCACTCCATTGCTTCGTGCACTTTTGTCTGTACGGAAACAAAATTGACAGAGGTGACGTCCCTGTTGCCACAAAACCTAACCACTCAGCGAGTGGGGGGTACCAGTGTGCAGCACTTCCTGCCCTTATCTATGTGGGAGTTAAACGCTCTAAGCCCACCAACACAGATAAGTTACGACTTTTGGAAGGTGAAGCTTTAAACTGAGCTATGGCCGTTCCTGTCATGAGATGTACCTGCATAAGGCAAGGATGGCCCTCAAAAGATATTACAGCTCCTCTCATCCCTAATCATTGGCCGTGCTGGCTGGGGCTTTGTTGGGGTCCTACAATATCTGCAGGGCCACAGGTTAGCCATCCCTGCGCTAGGCAAACAGCCAACTAGTCCTGGCCAGTGACAAGGAAACATTGCTGCTAGCAAGGCCCTGCTCAGTGGGGTAGAACAACAACAACAACAATAAATTTGAGCTCAGTGTTGTTGGAAAAGTAGGATACAAAGCTTAAATCAAATCAAGCCAAATCAGCTGTGGATTATCGGCCCCATTACCGCAGATCCGAGGAGAAGCAAGGCTGTTACACACCATACATTTAAAGCACATGACATCACCCAAAGAACCTTGGGATCTGTTGTTTATTAAATATGCTGGGAACTGCAGCTCTGTAAGGGGTAAACTACAGTTCCTAGGGTTCTCTGTTGAAAGCAAAGTGCTTCAAATGTATGGTTTGCATACAGCCTAAGGCTGCCACGTGAGTTTATAGCGGAGATGAGATTCAATCTTCCTAGCTCATGTACTGTATGAATGGCCCTCTCATTTTAGAAATTGAGCACTGTCTTTGAGATAGCAAAATGTTATCGTGTCCCGAAACCACCTTTTTGGCCAACCAGTGAAAACCAAGCTCAGTATAAATGGGAAATCTGTTCCAGCAATCTTTATACTTTATTTTCCAAAAAAAGAGCTGTTGTATGATTATACCTGTGAGCTTCTTCCATTATTCTCCCATCCTGGCTCAGCCTCTTGGTAACTGATGGCCATTGATGGATTGAATCGTATCAAAGCATTCCTTCCCCTCCATTTCAGCTGAATCACAAAAGAGACCGTGTTCCTTCCTCAAGCTACAAAAATGCAGCAGCACAAGTTACTAAATTATTTCCCTGACCCTGAATGTGCTGTTTGGTCAACAAAAGCTGTGAATGAATAGCTCTGCAGGCTGCAAATAAAAAACAAAAAATCTGCCGATATACCTGTGCTAACTCTTGCTTTGAACATCTCTTAGGGCTGATTGAAAAGTGACCGCAACTATGCAAAAAAGTGTTTAGCCACTCTACTTGGCCAGACCAATCAGCTGTGCAAAGGTGAATATTTGCTCTTTTAGGGGGAAAGAGGAAAGATCTGCAATTAATAAGAGAACTATTGTTAGAGGGGCCCACATCTGTGGCAGCCACCGGACAGTTCAGTGGCAAATACCAGTCCACACTAGGGTTGCCAGGTTCATGGCCTGAGACTGATCCTGTATCTTTAGGAGAAGAGAAAGTCAGCCAAGTGCAGGTGTTCTTGCAATACTGTAATGGGAAAAACCACAAGGTGGAATTCTCCCTGCCCCCTGCACAACTTTTAAAGATACAGAAGACCTCTTGGTTGCCAGGCCCAGCCTCCAAGAGGTCTTCTGTATCTTTAAAAGTTGTGGAGGGGGCAGGGAGAATTCCACCTTGTGGTTTTTCCCATTACAGGGTTGCAACAACACCTGCACTTGGCTGACTTTCTCTTCTCCTAAAGATACAGGATCAGTCTCAGGCCATGGACCTGGCAACCCTAGTCCACACACCTCTGCCATGGGCAACCACTGTTTCAAAGGATGTACATTTCCAAACTGGAGTATCAGAAGAGAACTGCTAATGCCCCATAAGGTTGTTCTCAGGAGAAACAGAGAGAACCTTGTGTGTTACCATGAGCATATTGGAGGACGACTGAGATGCAATTAGTTGAATCATGGAGGAAGCCATGTAGGCCCAGCCCAACATCCTGCTCAATGCAGGAAATCCAGCACCAGAGCATCGCTGATGTAATGTTGAGAAATCCAGTCAATGTGTGTGTTTCAGTTCACCAGGATCTGGAGCAGATCCAGTACAGCTCTTACACAAAGTTCTAGAGACCAGGCCCTGAGGCAGCTGAGGGTTGTGGATTACTAGTGGGGCATTTTTGTCATGCCCAGTGCTGGCTTCACCTTGGTCTAATTAAAGTGTTTTGGTCACCTTGCTTTGTGCAAAAAGTACATCTTACAACCAACAGATGGCTGTCCAGATTCGGCTCCATAACCTCCAGCAAGAAAGAGGACTCAACACACCGTTTTCAAATTTGAGAAACCAATGGTTTTCTTATCAGTTGCAGATCTTCCCTCTTCCCCCCTAAAAGAGCAAATATTCACCTTTGCACAGCTGACTGGTCTGGCCAAGCGGAGTGCCTCCATGGCTAAACACTTTTTGCATAGTTGCAGTCACTTTTCAATCCGCCTTAAGAGATGTTCAAAGGAAGAGTTAGGACAGGTATATCCGCATATTTTTTGTTTTTTATTTGCGGCCTGCAGAGCTATTCATTCCCGGCTTTTGTTGACGAAACAGCACATTCAGGGTCAGGGAAATAATTTAGTAACTTTCCAAAACAATATGAGAACCGAAACGCAGCCATCCTTAAAAATCCGCACTTATTGGAATGTTGCAATGCAGTTCTCCAGCAAAACAGTGTTTACAAAAATGCAGATGTTGGGGGAAATGCGCATAAACATCAATATATTAGTGAAAAATAAATATGCAAATACTTCATAGGAGAAATTGTTTGCAAAAATGTCTAAATTAGTCAAAACTGCCTACAAAAATATGTTTAGTAAGAGAAATTCACACTAAAATGCTAAAGAATTTTCATGAAGATTTTTTTAAAAAATTTTTTTGCAAATTACTGCTGAAATGTGGAGAACTTAATTTAAGATTGGAAAAATTAAAAACAGAGAGAACTAAAATTCACAGATCTGTTCATCCCTTAGTAAGTTCTGCCATCTTCAGTAGAGCTTACTCATTAGTAAATGTGTTTTAGGATTGTGGCTTTAGTTAATTCACAAGGGAGGTTTATTTATTATTTCTTTCTTTACTAAATTTATATCCCTCCCTTCCTCCCAGAAGGAGCCCAGGGCAGCAACCAATAACACTAAAAACACTCTAAAACATCTTAAAAGCAAAGGACTTTCAAATATATTAAAACAAAACATCTTTAAAAGCAACCTTTTTAAAAAGCATCTTTAAAAAAACTTAAAAAGCAATTCCATAGAGACGTAGAGACGATACGGTCTGTACTTAAAAGACTTGTTGGAAGAGGAAAGTCTTCAGCAGGTGCCAAAAAGATAACAGAGATGGTGCCTGTCTAATATTTAAGGGGAGGGAATTCCAAAGGGTGGGTGCAACTACACTAAAGGTCCTCTTCCTATACTGTGCGGAATGCACCTCCTGATAACATGGTATCTGCAGGAGGCCTTCACCTGCAGAGCGTAGTGATCGACTGGGTATATAACGGGTAAGACGATCTTTCCGGTTGCTGAGTTGCTGCGTATCTTGTAACATATTTCAGCAGTAGTCAATGGAGGCTGGTGCCCATTGGCACTGGTAGGGCAGAAAGCAAGGAGCCCAACATTAGGCCGAGTCAGAGCTGATGACTGGCGGAGCCAACACATTCTAGTTTTCTCCCCCTCCCTGCTGAGTTCTAAAAGGGGCAACACTGATACTGAGGAGGAGGAAATGGACACAGGCAGGGCCACCCCCTGTGCTGGATCTAAGTGAGGAGGTAGGCAGGTGAGGGCTAGCTGAGGATAGGCTGAACTTGAGTAGCCAGTGCCCCACTTGCCCTAATGGACTAGCCTCTAGCGGCAGTAGTGCTTTAAGGAAGAATACTTTATGCCAGGACTATTGCGTTTTTACAGCAGTTTTGCAGCATTTGGAGCCTGTTCAGATGTGCACTGTTTTCAGGCAGTAGTCATGTTGCATTATCATCTCAAGGACTGAGGAGGGAGGGCTGTTTGGCTAAGCGTTCCTTGACCTGTTTAAGGCACATCAGGCTAGAAGGATATAACATCTGGAAACCTTGGATGAACACTGCAAGTCTAGCGTCTCCAGAAGAGATATTTAATCATTATGGGATATAATTTAGTCACTAATTCTATAAACTGGAACAGCACAAAGGAATGACTGTGCTTCATAGGCTTAGCAAAAAAGAGATTACAAAGTCATATTTAAACCTTTATTAGGAAACTGTTGTCAATATGCTTTGATTTCCGGCAGAAGTTACCGCTTGAAAATTGATCCCATCAATACAACCTTACTCCACAGCCATTCATTAACCCTCATTAACTTTGGGAATATTTCCTCTCTGCTAAGTAGGCTTTGTTTTGGTAGATGAGGTTTAAATTTATTTATTTTTGATTGAGCTATGTTTATCCAGACAGCCAGAGCTAGGGTTGTTGTGAGTAAGGCACCAAAGCATGTTACAAGCGACCTGAACCAGTGCGGGGGGGGGGGGATGGATAGAAAGGCAATCTATTCTTCCCTCTGCTGATTCCTCCTTTAAAGTGTTTGTTGCTTTCGCAGACTTTGCTCCTCCCCTTCCTCCCTTCCTTTCCTGTCTTTGTTCTTAGTTAATTTGTAATGGCTCCCTGAATACAAGCCGCATGGCTGCTTCAGCATGTATACCTCTCTGTAGTAATAAACCTTACATTTCTTTATTCTTTCAACTACCAGTTTTAATAGACCAGTGATATTTGAACTCCACTGCAATATATATTTCTACCAAAAACTCTAACAAGGTAAGGACTGGCCTTTGTGTCATGAGGGTTGCCAAATGTCCAACCAGCCATTGCTGAATGTTAGCAAGCGCTATTTCTCTCCAGGCTATGAAAAACTTCAGCAAATTATTACTACTTTGCACCCAAACGGCCATTAAAGCCAGAAGCCAGGAAAACACCACATTGGTTACCCCTGAAGTGGACGGTAGAGAGGCATCTGCTGGGCATGCTGTTGCTCTAGCTTTCCTGAATTGTTTGGACTGCGTAGACTACACACCCTCCTCTGACTCTGGTCCTATGAATATTCAGCAGATCTGTGGAAAGTACACACAATGGTTGACCACCCACTTTGAGTCTCCTTGAAATTCTGGATGTTTTTGGTTTTAATTTGGATTATGAACATAAACCAGCCTTTCCCAACCAGTGTGCCTCCAGATGTTGGACCACAATTCCCATTTTTCCTGACCATTGGCAATGCTGGCTGAGGCTGATGGGAGTTGTGGTCCAACAACATCTGGAGGCACACTGGTTGGGAAAGGCTGGCATAAACTATATATTATGGTCCTTGAAATCTCTGATGTAAATAGTTGCCTATCCTATTTATTGGATGTGAGGGCGATCTGGCTGCGACATCTGTCACCCCATTGATCGCCAGGGTTGATTCGGCTGATCTGGCTGGCTAGGCGGGTGTCCCCTTCCTCCCTCACCGCTCCATGTGCGTCCCTCCCGAAGCTCCGCGCTCGGTGGAAGAGGACGACCATCCCAGATAGAAGGAGTGTACCGTTCTTCGGTCAAGGGTATACGATAGCTGCGCTCCCCTGCTAGAACCTCCAAATAGTTGCCTATCCCTTTGAAAGACCAGTCTTAATCATCAGATGTCCAGGTAAGAGAAGGTAAAGTTCAAGATTAATGCCAGTGAGTAGGAGGGCCAGCTGCTTACCTTATGCATCCCGAGAATGCCAATCTACAAAGCTTAACACTTGCTTCCCCTGGCAGAGGCAGTATGCACCTGAAAGCCAGCTGCTGGGATCCACAAGTGGGGAGAGTGCTGTTGCACTCAGGTCCTGCTTGTGGGCTTCTCATAAGTATCTGGTTGGGCGCTGTGAGAACAGGCTGCTGGACTAGATGTGCTTTTGGCCTGAGCTAGAAGCGAGGGTCTTCTTATGTTAAGATGACATGTCAGTCTGGTTAATTTAGAAAAAAGGAGTCTTAAGGCCAGACACAGACCTGGCAGGTTTAGAAAATTATGAATGGCAA